>NW_017537288.1:109002-124796 GCF_001853355.1 Bactrocera latifrons
CCGTTCGATACCAAACGAGGTTTCAGACAAGGCGATCCCTTATCGTGCGACTTTTTCAACCTGCTTCTGGAGAAAACAGTTTGAGCTGCAGAACTAAATAGAGAAGCTACTTCGGACTGAGTAGGCAATTGAGAAGCAAAGTCCTCTCTCGACAAACAAAAACCAAACTCTATATGTCACTCATAATACCCGTCCTGCTATATGGTGCAAATCCTTCTGGATTATTAGCCCCGCTGGTTACTAAAGCCAAAATCTTATTGCCAGAGCTTTGGATTCAAAAACTAGTTTGGGATGAGTCGATTCCATTGCGCCTCGACAGACTTTGAAATTGTATTGCCCTGGGTAAAAACGCATCTATCTTCATTACAAACCTTGACTGACAGTGTACAGTGGCGACATGTGCCAACGAAACAAAATTCTGCGAATCAAGTGTCTCCTCGTTGTAACGTGGACGAATTGAATAATTCTTCATGGGTTGGCGGTCCACAGTTCCTCCTAGAAGACCCCGCTTTATGGCCAATTAACGCTCACTTCCTAAACTGAATAAAGGCACCCGCAAACTAGCAAAAACTCAACCCGTTCTTGCATGAGTACTTGGATATGTCGGTTTCCTTTAAATTAATCCGAGTAAGAGGTCGCCTATTAAATGCACCTCCTATACGATGCCAAATTTCCATTATTACTGAATAAAAATTCGCATTTCCTTATAATTTAATTACGGTCCCTGCACTTTCGAAATCACCACGCTGGCGCAGAAGCATTAGTAGCGCTTCTTCGAGAACGCATATGGCTATTTAATGCCAGAGAAGCTTGCAGTAGAACCGTAAGAAAACACACTACTTTCATTACAAGCCGAAGTTGCAAACCCAAATAATGGGAAATTTGCCACCGTTACGACCCTTTCTGATATGAGGTGTAGATCTTTGTGGTCCCATATATACAACGTTAAAAATACGTGGTCGAGCACCCGTAAAAACTTATATAGCAGTTTTCGTCTGCTTCACTTCAAAAGCAGTACATTTAAGACTAGTCTCGGACCTATCTACAAATTCCTTTATTTTCGCCCTCAAAAGGTTTATTGGTCGCCGAGGGATAACACAGCAAATATTCAGCGACAATGCAACCAACTTTATCGGCGCCGACCGCAAGCTGCGCGAGCTGAAGGAGGCCTTTCTAGCGCAAGCTCCAGAACTAATGGAATTCCCAGCCGWAGAAGGATTCAGCTTCGGCTTTATGCCATTATGGAAGGCGGCGACCAAGGCCGCCACGCATCTAGTTGTTTGCGCTTTCGGCAATGCTCTACTAATGACAAAAGAGCTCTCAACGATATTGGCCGAAGTGGAGGCCATCCCCAACTCTCACCGCCTCTGAGCCAAGATCCCAACGACGGCGAGACGTTAACACCAGCGCATCTATTAATGGGATGCTCCCTGCTGGGGGTAATGCCCGCAGAAGGTACCAGTGAACCCAGATCGTTGTTGCGAGAGATGACAACTTGTTTGCTGTTCCAAGCAACAGTTCTGGCGACAGTGGTCCAAAATATACCTGACGGGCCTTCAGAAGCGCAACAAGCGGCTGCACACCAAACGCAATGTGCAGCTCGACGACCTAGTTCTCGTCCAAGAGGACAACGTGCCGCCGCAGCAGTGGGTACTAGGGCGCAGCATTTAAAATACTAAAATATTACCCACCTTACTTACCTCAACGTAATCTTTTACAATAGTTAACGAAAGTTGAAAATTATTATACTTACCCCTTCTTTTGTAATACATATTAACATTACCACTAGTTTAAGCCCTTAGCTTTAAGATTTAGGCTAAGCAACTAGATGAAATGGAATAAATAGTGTAATTGGAATTAGACCGGAATCCAGATCGCACGCGTTTTCTTTCTGTCGCTAAATTTCGCTAATTTTTCGCAAAGTTTAAGTGGAGGCAATTGGTTAAATTATAGTTTCAGTGAATTCACATGTCTCGACTATTTCTTTTATCTCAAAAACTTTTGAAAATTTTCAGTGTAAATAAAATCTTTCTAGGTTTTAAAATACTCTAAAATGAAATCGCAGTACTCGAGTTTAATTGTTATAAAAGAAGTTAACCCTGCGTTTTGATAGAGCAATCGGCTGACTCGTTTCTACGGAAAAATCCAAATAGTGGGAAATTCTACGGTATCGTACGGTAAAGCGGGCGGTAGATAAGTTGTATCAGCTGTTTCGGACTGCGGTTTTGCGTTGTTCGCTGTTTTTGCTATAACTCTCCGCCAACTCTCTTCCACACTCTATAAATTTGGCAGGATATATTTCTTTAAATCCTCAGCTAGCCACTGCGACGAGCTTGCTTTAGTTAAATTAAACATTCTCCATATCAGACGCTCTTTGCTTGAAACCTGTAAGTTATTTGCTTTCTTTATTTCTATGACATACGATTCGCTCTTGGTAAAAATTTTAAGTTTAAAATTAGTCTGCAAACATATACATACATGTGGAAAATGTACCACGGTCTCGAAGCGAACATACTCACGGACCTTAAAATAAAACCCTGTGACAATGACACGACAATGATATGACAACACTGACAAAACAAAAGACAAAAACGAAGAACTAAAAACGAACGACAGTTAACCGTAAACTCTCATACAAAACAGATCAATATTATATAAGCTACGCGCAATTGACTTATTACTCCAAATTAGAAACAAATAAACTTTATTAAATTGAATACGGRACGCAGTGCAGTTTTATTTTAAAAAGAAAGAATAGAGTATTTGTAGAAGAATGCCACAAATAGTGTCAGAAGTGGGATAAAAAGACCAATACGTTGAATTAGTGGCGCGGAAAAACCGATTGATCACCAAATCAAAGCCAATGCGCTAAAATCGTAAGAAACGTTCTTTAAAACGAAAAACCGCGAAAAAAAAACAATTCAAACTGTGGCAAAAATTGTGAAAATTGTTTGTTTAAACATAAGAAAAAGAACAAACGAAAGTTAAAAACCGTTACGAAAAAAAAAACGAATTGCGCAATGCGCATACAGACAACAAGGCAGCGGCGTCAACAGTTCAGTAGCAGAGAGAAACAGCGTAGTGTTGAGAGAGAAACCGCCGTTCAGTTGGGAACAGAACGAAGTGAGACAGCGTAGAAGCGSGCAGAAGTTGCGTTGTGTGTGAGTGACGTCACATAGCAAGTGTGGCATTGTCGACAGCAGAGAGGTGTCGACTGCGGTAGTGCTGAGTGCGAACGCATGCGGAATTGGCTACGTGGGAGAACGGTGAAGAATATTTACAAGAGTTGATGGCTGTGCGGGAGATTCAAATGTTGTGTGCATTTTTGACGGCAGCGAGGGATGAAATTTGAAAAATCGTAACTGAAGCTGGTTGTAGTGTTAGAGCTAAGTATTTGTATTTTGTTGCGCAATAATAAAAATTTTAGCTCTTATATTGATGAATTTTGCTTTAACTAATTCATGTTTTGCGTTAAGAAATTATACTTTGATTGAAAGTAAAAAGTTGAAATAAAATTGAAGTAAATGTAACAATTTTGGGAAAAGAGCTAAAAGAAAAGTTTTAAGACAAATTTTGATTGAATTAAAAAATTTAAGCTATATATAATTTTGTTTACAGAGCATACATTTTAATTTTGATTTGATTCTGCTACAATAATTTAATACTGTTTTGAGATATTTTTGTATTTAATAAACATTGTAAGACAAAATGGACCGTGACCGAATTCTAGGTTTAAACCTACAGGAACTGAAAGAGAAATTGGGTGGGTTGGAATTAGCGACCACTGGACGAAAATCGACATTGCAGGACCGGTTACTAGAGCACTTCGGCCTGAATGTGAGCGACAGTCAAGACAGCGATTATAACGATGCTACAAGTCAACGTAGTGCTGTCTCGAGCGTGCGAATGATTGAGCGATCAGTGTTTACCTTGCGAGATATTGAAGATTCGATGACATCGTTCTCYGGTTCGGGGCAACCAAGCATCGAGCAATGGCTGGAAGAGTTCAAGGAGAAAGCAGAAGCGGTGCGCTGGAACGAGTTGCAGAAATTCATTTATGCAAAGCAGCTTTTGAAGGGTGCAGCAAAAATATTAGTTCGAAGTATCAACAGTTGGAGTTCACTGAAGCAGGTGCTAAAAACTGAATTTGGAATTATTGTATCGTCAATAGAAATTCATCGCACACTACGAAATCGTCGCAAACGTCAAGGRGAAGATTTAATGGAATATCTCTATAGCTTGATGGAGATCGGGAAGGCGATAAACTTAGACGACACCAGCTTGATAGAGTATTTCATTGAAGGCATTCCGGATTCCAAGGTGGGTAAAGCAAATTTGTACCAGGCTAAAACCGTAAAAGACCTAAAGGAACAGCTGAAGATTTATGAAAAAATCAAGGTTCCTGTTTCAAAATCTCAATTCGTTAACGCAAACAAAACGTCGTCTACGTCRTCAAACATAGCTTCGTCGAATTCATGCAGTTCAGCGAAAAAATGCTACAATTGCGGAAATGATTCACATTTTGCTAGGGACTGTCCACACAAAAATATGAAATGCTTCAAATGCGGTGTAGAAGGTCACCGAGCAATAGAGTGCGCTACAGTTGAAAAATCAATTAGGAAGGAGAAAACCGCAAACATGATGAAAACAAAAGCAGCAGTAAAGCCCAATAAGAAAAGTAGTTTAACTTTCAAGGACATTTGGATGAATGGAGTATGTGTTTCGGCATTAATCGATACGGGTGCAGATGTATGTTTGATGCGATACGATACACTATTGATGTTAGACCTGGATGTAAAGCTGACAAAAGAATTGGGGACAGTGAACTTACAACAATAGGTAGCTTCTCCATCCGCATTGAAGTTGATGGCATATGGTTAGAAATAAAATTCCATGTTGCCGAAGAGACTGATTTGAAGTATGCTCTAGTAATTGGTAACAAMATTTTGAAGGATGTCGATCTGATTGTAACCGAGGATGGTGCGGAGTTTAGAGAAAAGGAAGCAGGGAAACAACAACGTAAGGTGCAACAACGGGCTGATAAGCATAGCGAGAAAAGCTCGGATGGTGCTGATGCTAAGGAGCATGTGAACCAAAACAGTGGTATGCAAAAGGCGGTGGCTATAGAGCACAGCGAGTACGTGAGCGAGCGCACTGCTGTGGCTGAGAAGCCACGTGAGCATCCACCAATGTGGAACGCTATGGAGAAGCGGTATAATGAAGGCGCAGAAAAAGCGCTGTTATAGCAGAAAAATCAGCGGCAGTTGCGGGCGAAAATCGAGTTGTCCAGCTGATGAAGCAGTTCAGGGAATTATGTCTGGTCGAAAGCATAAACGAGAAGGCCGACGTTGAAGTGAACGTATCCCACCAATAGGTARAGCAAGCAGATGTGGTAAAAGAAATGGTTAGCGCGTATATCCCTGTGAGAAATTTTGAGTCACCAGTCTAAATGGAAATTTTGTTGATCGACGATAATCCTGTGTTCGAGAGACCGAGACGAATGTCCTACGCTGATCGATGCGTAGTGGACGAGCAAGTGACGCAGTGGCTGGCAGAAGGGATATTTAAGCCCAGTATTTCCAATTACGCGTCACCAGTTGTACTTGTATCCAAGAAAGATGGAGGAAAACGACTCTGCTGTGATTATCGACGACTGAATGAAAAAATAGTCCGAGATAATTTCCCTATGCCAATGATGGATGATGTCATCGAACGACTGAATGGAGCAAACGTTTTTACAACATTGGACTTAAGAAACGGATTTTTCCATGTTCCAGTCCAGGCTGATTCGCAAAAATACGCGCCGTTTGTAACATACAACGGACAATATGAGTTTCAATACGTACCATTTGGAATCTCAAACTCGCCGGCAGTGTTCACCAGATTTGTTATGGCTATGCTGAGAGAACTAATCCAAGATGGAACAGTGGTAGCCTACATGGATGACCTAATCATTCCCTCTAAGGATGAAGAAGAAGGTATCCGGAAGTTGGAGCGCGTTTTATTGACAACAACAWCAAAAGGATTACAGATAAAATGGAGTAAATGCAAATTTCTGTTACAAAGAGTCGAACTTCTCGGATATGTCATCGAAAACGGTTCAATAAAACCCTCTGAGGCGAAAACAATTGCTATAAAAGACTTTCCGATACCGCGAAATCGTACAGAAATGCAACGTTTCCTGGGATTGACGTCATATTTCAGAAGATTCTTGAAGGTTATGCTGTAATTGCCAAACCACTCTCCGATCTACTGCGAAAGGACATAAAGTTCAGGATGAAAGAGGAGCATCTAGCAGCCTATCAACAGTTAAAAACAGCATTAATGAATCCTCCGATTTTAAAGCTGTATAATCCAAAAGCAGTAACTGAAGTGCACACCGACGCTTGCATGTTTGGCTACGGAGCTGTGATGCTGCAGAAAGATAACGACGATCAGGATTTCCACCGTTTGGGCGATTTTCCTGCAAGACTTTGATTATGTAATCGAACATAGAAAAGGAACCAGAATACAACATGTCGACGCTTTGAGCCGTGTCTCATGCTTGATGTTGGAAGACTCACTAAATCACCGACTCAAGAAGGCTCAACAAAGCGACGATTGGACGCGAGCCGTACGAAAAGCATTAGAAGAGGATGACTACGAAGATTTCTACATAAAACACGAAGTGCTGTATRAAAACGCAGATAAAGAGCTGATAGTAGTACCGGTGTCAATGGAAGATGAAATCATCAAGATGGCACATCGGCAAGGTCACTTTTCCATTAAGAAAACGCAAGACGCTGTAGAGAAATCATTTTTATCCCGCAATTAAATTCAAAAGTTATGAAGATCGTGAAAAGCTGTATTGAGTGTATTGTCACTGATGCCAAGTCTGGAAAAAGAAGGATTGCTGAATCCTATCAACAAAGAGGACAACCCCTTGGGAACTTTCCATCTCGATCATGTTGGTCCGATGGAGACGACAAATAAGTCATACAACTACATACTTGTTTTTATTGACGCTTTCTCGAAATCTATACGCTATCCGGCATCTACTAATAGCGACCGGAATTCCAAGAGGAAACGGCCAAGTAGAGCGAATACACAAAATCGTAGTACCCATGGTGTCAAAACTATGTCACGAACTATGTCGGGACGAATGAAGCCGCAGGACGGCCGAATGTGGAAAATGTACCACGGACTCGAAGCGAACATACTCACGGACCTTAAAATAAAACCCTGTGACAATGACACGACAATGATATGACAACACTGACAAAACAAAAGACAAAAACGAAGAAACGAACTAAAAACGAACGACAGTTAACCGTGAACTCTCATACAAAACAGATCAATATTATATAAGCTACGCGCAATTGACTTATTACTCCAAATGAGAAACAAATAACCTTTATTAAATTGAATACGGAACGCAGTGCAGTTTTATTTTAAACAGAAAGAATAGAGTATTTGTAGAAGAATACCACATACATATATCGTTTTCATGTTTATTATACAGGAAGAATCTTCAATGATACCATATCGGACGATATGTACCATTCGAAGGGATTGTAAAAGATAAGCCGATCAGGTTTGTTGTTCTTCAGACAGGTAATTGCTATCCGAACCTATTCATGGTTAGGCAATGGGAAGCCTGCTTCATCGTCATCGATTGTTGATTCGGGTTCGCTTTCTCTTAGTGTTATTGTCTCACTGCCATTCAGCAGACTGGAGAAGATTCCCTCCATGATTTTAGTATGCTCTGTTCATTAGAGAGCAGGAGTGTAAGTAGAGTAGAAAATCGTTTGGTTGTCTGTTGTGATTGCAGATTCTCCACGTCGAACATTTCTTTTGTTTGTTGGCGTTCGTTGTTTGCTGCACAGAGGCGAAGGCGTATGTTGGCTGCAACAAGATAATCGTCCTACGTGTATTTCGTCTGTCAAAACATGATCGATTAGGCTGGCGGCTGGTAGCTTGATGAATTTTCCTATGCTGGAATATAGTACTACATATAACCATTTTTCGAAGTCGATCCGCCTCAACCCATTTGAGAATGTTTCATCATGGAAGCTGAATTTGCCGACCGTTGTGCCAAAAATACTTTCTTTGCCCAACATGGCGTTAAAKTCGCCAAGCACAATTTTGAAATCGTGCGCTTCAAGCACTCATGGAAGGCATCTTTATATACATTTGTTATCTGATAGTTAGCAGGTTACGAAACCAAAAATAGCTTTTGTTTGCCTTGTTGAAAATACACTGCACTGAAAATACTACATGATCCACTTATACCATGTTTAGACAGGCACACTATTTCGGCAGTTGAGTGGACATACTAACAGACCGATTCTGTGCACTTAACAAATTATCAAAATATTGTTTATTTATTAAGATTTTTATCAAGCCAAAAGTTTTTTGTTATTCTGTGCAAATATTGATAAAACTTAAAGCTTCAGTGCGAATCGCTTTTCACCATACTGTGGTGAACAAAATAATGTAAACAGAAATAAGCTGTTTAGTGCGAAAAGGATTTTTCAACAACGTAAGTATTCATTATTCTTAGTTGTTAATTTTGAAGAAATAAATGGTATAATATTTAATTCAATTTATAGGAAACCAAAAAACCAACGTGCTACGCACTACCAATTAGAACCTTACGTTTCATTTTGCCGGGCGCATCCGGAAATCGGTAGAGGAAAAAATACGCCAAAATCGCCTCGACAAACGCAGGATTTGTGGCGGCAGCTGGCGGAGCAGTTAAATGCGTGCAGAGGGCCATCTCGTACTGCAGCTAAGTGGAAAGAGGTAATTTGTCTGATATTTTCTACATTTGTTAAATAATTTTGATTTACAGACAATGGGTGTTTGGAAGAGCCAACTACGTACGCGGGCAAGGCGCTTAAAAATGGAGCAGAGGCTCACTGGAGGAGGGCCCTGTAGCAAGCCGTTGACCGATTTCGAGCAAAAATCTTTGGCAGCTTTTGGATCAGTAGCTGTGGATGGAGTGGAAACTATTGAAAGCTTTGGTTTAGGGCAGCCGCGAAAACAAATTGTAGAATCGCCCATAATTGAGTGTCCAATATCATCTACTGAAAATAGACTGCCTAGTTCAGCACCACTGCCAAGCCTATTATTGTCGCCAACCCCACTACCTTCGCCAAACCCACTACCGTCGTCAAACCCACTACCATCGCCAGGCCCACTACCATCGCCAAATTCAGCACAATCTCCATATGATTCACCGTTATTTAGCCCGGATAATCAGGTATATAATTTATATTTTRTTCTACAATGTATCCAAGTACATAAACCCCTGGCCACTTTTTTTTCTTTTTTTGGGTTATTTCTTTTATTTATTCGCAAAGAAAAACCATATGAACCCAAATTTTTAGCTTCATACGAACTTTTTAATAATTTAACAAACTTTAAATTTGGAGCCCAAGAATTGCCTTTACGTAGTTTTTAATAAATATTTTTTTTTTTTAAGATTTACACCGATTCGGATGCCAGAACATCACGGCCATCACAAGGGGAGCGCAATAAGCTAATTAGTACTCTTATTGCTAACATAGCAAAGAGGAATGCTGCTGAAGAACACAAGCAACATCGTGAAGAGGAACAGCGTCGGGAGCACCGGGAAGTAATACATGCCATCCATGACCTAACAAGAGTTGTCGCAGAGTTAATAAATGTTTTAAAACAAAACTCTGGTCATTAGAGGTGGAAGATTGAATTTTATATTTTTTTTAATTCCTTATTTTTCAAATTTTATTTTTCTTATTTGTACATATCCATATGTATGTATGTGTAATGGACTTTGTTTTTATTAAAATAAATTATTCAAACTAATGAATTAAACTAATGAAACAATGTTGTTAATGATTATATCTGGTTGTGTTATTCTGTAGCTRAAGATGTCGTGACTCAGACCGAGCAGCTTAGCATGTGCCTGACAAAGGCTATGCAGGGGTTACTTTTAAGTGCGGTGATGTGTGCTTCTGTTTACATRTTCTGTTTACATATGACTTGTGTATACACATATTGTTAGCAGTCGTTATATTGTGTAATAATAGAAGGATAATGTAACAGGAGTAGCTTAATGTGTAATGTCATTGTGCAGCGTATATATGCATATTGTTAGTAGTAATGTAGTGTATAGTGTAATAATGTGTTAAAGTGTAGATATATATCTTGCCCTTATCCTTTCACCTTCTCGTGTATACTGCAAAGAGTCACCGGAATTAACTACATGGTCAGAGTCTTCTTCAACCTCRTTGTCCACCGCGTCCATGGTAATACCAGCTTTCGTAATTATATTATGCAGTATAACACAACTGCTTATTATTAATGCGGACGTTTCATGGGAATAATGTAGAACCCGGTGTTTCAGCAAACATCTGAAGCGCGATTTTAAAACTCCGAACGCTCTTTCAACACAATTTCTGGCAGTACAATGTAGCTTATTATACTTTCGCTCTTGAGAAGTACTAGGATTTCCDACCGGTGTTAAGAGCCAAGGYTCTAAAGGGTAACCTTGGTCACCAATCAGCCACGACTCCCTTCGGTGCCCTACAGAGTCATTGGTGTGTTGACGAATGAGATGCTCTCGTGGGTTAGAAGTTGCCGACATTCCAGAGTCATGTGTCGCACTCGGAAATTTGGCATTTAGAAACGTGAAGCATAAACGGTGATCACATACCTGAGAAAGTTAACTTATGTATGCCAGTTATTAAGTTTATACACAACAAAACATACCGCTTCGACATTAATGCTGTAGAGCCCTTCCTWTTTAAATATAAGCCCAGGGGACGTTCAATATTATTTGACGCAGGAGCAATAATTGCAACATGTGTACAGCCGATTGCTCCTATAGTACTCTTTATTCCATATTTTGTGAAAAATCTGAAATTCAACTCAATGAATTTAGATGAATCCAATTGTTTTAATACCCATGTATGTACATACACGGTTATGACTATATTTTCTTCCTCAGTGGWACTAGGAAATTTTATTTCTTCTCCTTTAACTTTTACTACAAGTTTGGGCACGGCCCGCATACTTCTCGAGAGTGACGACTGACTCATTGGCAAGTTGCAGTTATTACCGACACATTTTTGGTAGGAACCGTGACCAAAGAAATTTAAAGTTGAAAGGACTGTAATGGTCAAAGGCAATGAAGTCTTTTGTTGATCAAGAGGCCGTAAGTCATCTATTAGACTCCGGCAAATATCACGCGGCAGTCGGAAATTTTTCATAAACTCACTTTCACTGAGGGCAAATGGATCAGTAGAATCCCTCAAACTCCTGAAATAACGCGCGCGATCTCTATTTTCTAAATTTTCCTCCTCTTCTAACAGCAACAATAATAATATGTCTTCTTCCATTTTATTTTATTTGATTTCAATCAAAATTACAATTAAAATGTGTTCAAAATATTTTCACAAACAGTTGTTGAATTTGTCAAGAGCATTTGACATCTTGATAATTTATCTAGAAAAAAGCTTTTGGTTTTTGACACAGAATACCAAAGACTTGATAAATAATCAATATTGATAAACAAGCAAGATRGTGAATTTATCAAGGGCACAGAATCGGGCTGTAATCCTATAAATTTATCAAGATTTCGCCATACAAAAATGTTAGGTCAAATTCACTTCATCTAAGTGGGTAGAGGGTGCGGATGCTTAATTCATTTAAACAACCTGGGCCCCCCAGGGCAAATCATATGTCTAGTATTATACGTATGGATTTCGGCGTACTACTGGTGGTGTAGCCGAAGCGCGGTTTCTGACAGCAGAAGTATTTCTTGATGGATTTGTAATATACTCATATTTATCCGTGAGTGTAGAAAACGAATTTTGGTTTAAAACATACCACATGTATTTGAATGTGCATTTTAATATGCGGGTAAGTGCAAGAGAAGCAACTTTATTTTGCGGGTTTATTTGAATTTACTGATAACTTATTAGGGGTATTCGCTTGCTCTTGCAGGATTGCAGATTACAAAAATACTATACCGAAATATACAAGCAACCACTAAAGTTTTACTACAGTTTCCCACCAACTATCCTTATTTCGAGCGCTTATATAGGTGCGATAAGAACTACCTTTGCTTTTGGTAAGTCTAGGTGCGTCACAGTATCGCATTGGACACATGATGTATCCTTAACTTTAATTTTGAGTATAATTGAAATTTTTTTTATTATTTGAAAATTATTAGGCACTAGTCTATGTTAGGTGTAAATTTTTCAACTATTTGAACAATTTTATTATATGTAATATTTAAGCGCCTGTGCATTAATTTGGCACGTAGTAGCCGGCCACCGCTTAATGATTTATTCAGGATTGTGTTTTTTTCATTATTGGCGGTAGCCATCCTGCGTGGTCGTTTGACTGAATTCTGTCTTTCCTTTTTCTACCAATATGTGCGGTATTAAAAAATTCTGGTTCTAGTGGTAGTCGTACAACGTACCAACCATTATTTCATCGAGTAGTTGGGGCTTTCGAGTAGCTCTTACAATACTGATGTTCTAGAGTTTTATTTAATATTCGGGAAAGTTTTCCTATCTCTTGAAATTTCCTTAATTGTGAATTGAGGTATTCATTTGATTTTTTCTCAACTTGAGTTGGTATGATGGTAACTAGTTCTGTCACTAGTTCACTTTGTGTTTCGCTGTGTAGCGTTTGAGCTTTTTGTGCCTTTGAGCAACATGGTGTCTCTTGATAATTTTTCGAATTTTGGGTTTCAGTATTTGCTTTTACAATTAAAGCTGTGGTTATTTTTGCATAAGCGCTTCTTTGGAGTGAAATGGGATGTGTTGTAATGAAGAATTGAATGGTGTCTTTTGTGACAATGTAAGCAGTTAAATTTGCTTTTGCAATTTCTATATGTATGCGCATGTGACAGATAATTTGTGCAATCTTTTTTAAATGACAAAGCTATTTCGTTCGTTAATTTTTAAGTTTTTAAACCTCTCGCAAGATGTAAGTTTATGCCCTCTTTTCCATAGTTTGCATAAGGTATGTTTTTTCTGTTCAGATATGAATGAGTACGTTTTCTGAAAGCTGGTTTTTAACTTTTGTTGCTCTAGCTTGGGGTCTACCAAATCTTCCATTTTGGTCGTCTTTAATATTCTTAGTTTTGATTTTTTTCTTCCACTCTATCCGCAATTTCATATTGGGTAGTCAGGAAATCTTTCATTTGTTGTCACGTTTGGCATCTTCTTCTTGATGAGAGCGATTACTCCCACAAAAGTAACGAATTTTCTGGTCATACTGCGGTACATACATATGTTTACCAGAATAGGGTCCCAATTGTATGTGGGAATATTTAGTGTCGATAGAATCGACAAACAATTTGAAACAGTGGATTCTAGTTTGATGAATTCTACACTTGTTTCTTTTTTAATTTTGGCAATCAGTATTCTATCGTTTTCGTATTTAGCTTTTAGAGCTTCCCAAGCCAAATTGAAATTATCGTCATTAAGTACGAACTGTTTTACTATGACGTTTGCTTGACCTTTTCTTTTGTATCGGATGTGATATAATTTTTATGCTTTCGATAGTTGTGGATGGTAGATGTAAACGGCTGTAAACATGTCCCAGAAGGACGGCCATTYTTCATGGCCTCCATTAAATGTTTTTGTGTCACATGCGGGCAACTCGAGGTGAATGCCTGAACTTACCTGTTGACTGTCTTTTTGTCTCAGCTCTACTCTGCTGTGGCAGATATCATAGCTTTTGTTTCTTCGTACTGCTCTAAGCAGGTTTCGTAAATATCGTAAGCCGATGATTTAAAATTATGTGGTAAGCCTGATTCGTCAGATTCTAGTATGGCGTCATGAGCTGCTTGGAGGCGAACTCACAAATTTTTAAGATTTTGTCTTTTTATTTCTAATAACGATTCCGAGTGTTCATGAATCGGTGAAGCGACAAATCTAGTACAGTAACTTGTTAAACTGTCCCTTTCTGAAATTAATTTAACGACCTGTTTTGAGCGTGTAGCTCCTATAGGTGTATTTTGATTTGTGTCATTATGAACCATTTTTGCAAAATAATATTATTTATTTATATTTTAGTTTGAAAATATGTTTGATTTAATTACTATTAAAAACCGCTTTTTTATTTATTCAAATATTTGATGTCCGAATGATCCTTTATTTAGGTACACCCTAATGCTTGGACTTGTATGTATGTCCGTATGAAGTTGCTTATGTTTTGTGCAATTGAGATATGCACCAGAGATTTATCGAGTAATAAATTTTTGTTTATACTTAAGTTACTTTGATTCTGTCAGTTCATGTACACGAAGCGCACCGTTTATCTTCAAATCAGCACTGAAGAACAATTTTAAATCACTAGCGATCAGCTTATATGAATATGAAAATGACCGAAGTGATGCAAACTCATGCTTCAATGATTGAAATGATCGACAGCGTTAGGTTTGTATATCACCTCCTAAACACTGATTATCTAGTGCTCTTCTGTTTTATTTCAAATACATATGATATGTTTGTATGTACATGAAAAAAAAGGATATGGACATTTCCAACGGTCGCGAACCATACGCGTTTTTAAAATTCAAAAAAACAAGAAAAACATAAATTTGTCTTAAATTTTTTTTTACGTTTCGATAGCATTTTGCTAGGTCTTTCTTTGGTGCAAAAGGTAGGATCTTTCGATTTTTATTTTTTAATATGTTAGCGACAAACTGCGTCGCGAACGTACGAATAATGGAAGTTGCTTTTGGCTAGAAAATATTTGTTTTTAGGAGGAAGTAATGCTCTTTATTTTGGCTTTTAATTTTTTGGAATATCTTTTGTAATTCAAATGTTATTAGTATCTAAAGATTATTTTTGTGACTGCATCAATTAAGCTGACACTCACTGTATATACATATGTTAAATCTACAATGGAAATTCCAWCAAGTATATACATACAACATATGTATGTACGTTCTTGATGGCATTTCTATAGTTTACACTTCGAAAATTTGTGGCATTCGCTCATTTTCAAATCCGATACATTTTTTGTCACACATGATTCAAATCAGTCCAGCAGAAAATTGTTGTGTTTAAAAACGTAGAATCGTGGGTGGTGTCAGCTGATACGACCTATCTTATGGGCGCACAATGTAAGTGCACAGTGAAAAACGCTACTTTTTAATTTTTATTAGTTTTTAATAGTTTGTTTTCAGTTTTGATATTTAATATTATAAAAAATTGTAATTGGAAACAAAGATGTGTACAAAACTATTGAGCAATGGCAACATTGTGCAAATGRAAAAAAAACAAAGATGGCTGAATTCTGCGTTTTTGCCACGTTTTCACTGCTCACACATTTTACCGATGAGGAAGGAAAAGGAAGGAAGGCAGCAGCCTTTTTTCACTGGCTCTGCTATTACTCGTAGATTTACTTATAGTTTACCCAAAGTTTCACTTCAATTCAAAAAATCCTCGCACCGAAAAACGGATTGTTCGCGTTGCATCAGATCAGTTGACGCTGGCGGCTACTCGAATTGATTAACAATGTTGTCTATGCTGAACTGAATCGATTTGATTGTGTTTTTGGCACGACTGTTTCTTCTGATTTTATCATACTCGTTGCATCTTTCTGGTATGCACGAATTGTTTTGTGTTTATGATTATGCCAGAGATAAATTTATGTTTTGTTCGTAAGCAATTGAGAGCTAGTTAGAGAGATCAATTCGCTTTTTGTAAGCAATCCTGCTTATTTTTGTGTGCCAAAGAACAAGTGGTATTGCGGGATAGATGCCAGCGTGAACTTTGAAGATTTACATGTTTTATTTTTTTTTT
>NW_017537289.1:0-2014 GCF_001853355.1 Bactrocera latifrons
AAAATATTTTTTAAATAAAAAATAACAAAAAGTTTTTAACTTACATATATATGTTGGATTATTTATTTAGGTTAAACGTCTTTTTTTTTTTTTTTGTTTTGTTTTGAATAAATTATATATTTGTTTATGATTTGTGGTACTGTTAATTTCTTCCGGATCTTTTATTTATTATTATCAAATTAATAACCCTAATAGGGTATAGCATAAGCACATTGTGTGACGTATGCTTGTATATAAGTCTGTCAATATTCTTTCGTGTAGAGAGAGAGCGCGAAAACGGAATAGAAAAAATATATATGTATTTTTGTCCTCCTCTTACATATTTGTCTATATATACATACATATATATGTAATTTAATATATAAAAAATAGCAATGCAATTACACAGGAATATGTGTGTATATACGTTTACTTTTTTATGTTACTTCAATATGCATATACATATGTATGTTTGTATTTATTTTTTATTTGTTTTTCCTTTCCATGTGTTTTTTAATGTTTTTGTATCTTCTCCTGCAAATTGCGTTTTTTTATTTCTTTATTGCAATCCTGCTTACTGTTTAATAAAACAGAGGAATATTGCCTAAAAATGTTTGCAAGTAAATACTTGAAATAAGTAGTGTTGATGGAAAAAATGTGCTTGAGTACAAAAAGATAAGCAAGAATACAAATTGAGATGAGTTTTTAATTATATTTATGATACAAATACATGAACGAAAGGATACAAAATTTATTTTATTATAAATACATTTATTTTATTATTATATTATAAATTTTGTTTTTATTTTAACAATATATTAACAAAATTTTAAATTTGATATTATAAGTTTTAATTGTAAAAAATTAAAAATAAAAAAAAAGTTAACAAGCGGAGCGGCGAGACTCCAATGCCGAAGATGATTTAACGGTGCTGGTGATCGAATTTCCGCGCATCGGGATCAAAATGTAGAAATCGCGGTCGAATAGCGTAGGTATCGACGCAGCAGTGTCTATGCGAATCTTGGTAGCGAATGGACGTGTCGAATTGCTTAGAACGAATTGTGGCTCCATCCTCTTGTCTATCCTTTTTATCCTTTTTGTATAGTGGATAGGGGTACAGGTGTGGTGAGTTGTGTTGTAGGGTCATCAGCTGTGGTGAATTGCTTAACTCATTTAAATAGAGTGATTGTCTTTAATCCACATTTAAGTCATTGCGAGGATTCTTTCCGATATTAAATATAATTTGAGCCTTAACAATTAAAAACTGGTCACCTAGGTAGTAGTTATAAGGCAATTTTCACACTTTTCACATTTCTCTAAAATTACTGAAACTATGAATTGAAATTTGCACAAGACTTTTCTAGAAATATGTACCTACATAAAAAATTTGTTCTTTTTTGGGCAGCCGCCATTTTATCAAAAATCAAAAAAAAAAATAATTATAATAATAAATAAAACGAAGGTTCTTCGATCATATCGTAATAATAGATTTTTTTTTTCGGATCTGGGATAATTTAAATAGAATATGGTCCTCACCTCCGAAAAATGTTTATGGGAGTCGTTCTGCAAAAGAGACTACGGAATTAATTTCTTTCAAAATGAATCACCGATCTGTAGCCCATATTATTTGAGTTAATTATTAAATAAATTAAATTAATCAAAAAATGCACTTTTCTGGCTTACAACGGTAAATAACCTCTTAGATTGATTTACTATTCGGTAGTTTGGTACGTAAGCGGTGTCTACGCCAATCAAGAAGAAGAAGTTTGGTACAAAAAATGGTAATGGATGAAATCGGGCCATGAGCTGTCGCAGTTTTCAAATAAATACCTTAGCGAGATAAATATGCATATATCGGGCGATTTTTTAAGAGCTTGATAACTTTTTTAAAAAAAAAAACGCATAAAATTTGCAAAATCTCATCGGTTCTTTATTTGAAACGTTAGATTGGTTCATGACATTTACTTTTTGAAGATAATTTCATTTAAATGTTGACCGCGGCTGCGTCTTAGGTGGTCCATTCGGAAAGTCCAAT
>NW_017537289.1:2674-3707 GCF_001853355.1 Bactrocera latifrons
GAGCATCTTTCTCTTTGACACCATGTCTGATATCCCACGTGATCTGTCAAATACTAATGCATGAAAATCCTAACCTCAAAAAAATCACCCGATATAACTATATTATGTAGCGCCTATTCATCCTGATCATATATTTAAGTGATGCTGATCGTTGACGAATTATATTTTGTGCTTTTGATCTAAGATTCTTAAATTCGTTAAGTTTTAGGATAAATTACATAAAATGACAAACTTAAGAAGTATGGTACAAATAACTATTATCTACAATACAAATAAAAATTAGGAGTAATTATTATAATTAGTGTAGAGTGGTGATCTCCACATTACTCTCCTTCTGGATTTTTGTGAATTGACTTGCAATACATCTAGAGGATCTGATGTTTGGTTAGAAATAAAGGCTGGTTCTTCATCTGCTACGTTGTACCATGGCTTAAGATCCCTCTAATTTCATAGTCGTAACTCCAGGACTAAGAAGTTCCCATTCCGCCCAATCTGAGCCAGGCGTGGAAGTACTATCCTTGATAAGCCGATAATACAGAAAAGGCAAATAATAAACAAACGATTTACCAAACCGATAAAAAAGAAATAGTTAATAACCGCCAGTAAAATTAATAAAAGCAAACAACTTTTTTGGTATAATAAAAATAGTCGTCAAAACACGCAAAATGAGTTACTACCTCAAGCAGCAAAACAAAAAAAAAAAAAAGTTTCGGCTACTCCACCTACTTATCTCCCTCTCCCCCCTTTTTCCCTCTCTGGACAACACATGGAGATTCTGTGGACTTGAAACACGTGAGCATGCCACGTATAATTGTCCGTGAGAAGAACAACTCTTTTCTAAATTAATGCCGGCTACTTTTAATGTTTGCCCCTGAGCTTTATTTATCGTCAYAGYGWATGCGATTTTCAGCGGAAACTGTAATCTCTTAAACTGGAATGGCAAATCTGTGGGAATTATGGGTATACGGGGGATTAAAACATTCTCTCCTTTTGCCATTCCAGTCATAATGATCGCTTTTACAATATTGCGACC
>NW_017537289.1:3872-5070 GCF_001853355.1 Bactrocera latifrons
GATCATCTGGATTATGCACAACATTGCAGAATTCACGATCCAATGTAATCATGCCATTACCATTCTTTGCTATACGATCTTCTCCAATTTTAAGAAGAGCAGCAGCATATTGTCCAGATTGTACATCATTGTGTAGTTGCACTCTCATATTTGTAGACAGACTAAACGTTTTTACGTGCACCCATAACGTTGACGCTTTTAAACACGCATTTATTTCATCTGCAGGGGTGCCTTTAGTGATAACCGGCAAAGTCTGTCTAAAATCGCCCGCTAAAAGTACCACCATCCACCCCATGATATTTGGATTACTCTTGAGGTCTTTCAATGTCCGATCTAGAGCTTCAATTGCTCTTTTATGGGACATGGTACACTCATCCCAAACTAATAATTTACATTGCTGCAACATACGTCCACGCTCGCTGTTTTTACTTATATTACAGACTGGCATTTCTTCGTGGGCTAAGTTTAATGCCAGTTTAAGCACCGAATGTGCCGTTCGACCACCATTGAGCAGAGTGGCGGCTATTCCGGAAGAGGCAACTGCTACAGCAATTCCTTTATCTTTTTGGATTTGGGCTAAAAGCAATTTTAAAAGAAAGGTTTTTGCCGTGCCTCCAGGCGCATCTAAAACAACATTGTCAAATACTAACCTTTGTTCTGGGTTCAAACGTGAAACAGACTCTGTTAATTGTTGTTGTAGGGAAGCAGTATCGTAATCTAGTTCCCGTATTAAATCGCTAATGATTTCCTCGGTTCTCTGTGGTCTGTTCATTCCGTAATCTGATAAATCCTTTCCAGAAATTGTGTAAACCTGGTCTTCAATTTTTTTCAAACCCTCATTGTAAATTAAATCACTGTACGTGATATTGGGATTTTGCTCCTGTAATCTATGCAATATATCGTTCGTCATATCATTTTTGTATTTATCCCACAATTGTTGAGGATTTGAAAGACCACATGTCGCYACTAATACAGCAAATAGCTCTCTCATCTTGCCTGCTGATCAATATTGGGCAGCTTCTACCAGTGTCACATCTCAATGGTTATCATTCTCCAGTAATCCTCTTGCCTCACATGCCTCTCGAAATGTAGAATAATCTTGTGTGTTATATTTTTTTAGATCATGCGTAGACAAAAACATTCCATGTTACTAATATGAACTGTATAACCTCGTCCTAAAGCATCTTCAGATTTGACG
>NW_017537289.1:6749-26462 GCF_001853355.1 Bactrocera latifrons
GTTCTTAGAATACAATTTAGCAACTGTTTGTAAATGTACTCCCATTAAAGCAAACCCAAGGTCACACAACATGTGCACTTGAAAACAATACCATACCATGTAGCATAAACAATATGCTACATACATATGAACATGCAGATGAATTGAGAACTAACAAATGAAAGCGACTGCAAAAATAAAGAATAATACATATCTGAGTAAATCTAGAGAATGATTGGTTAAGGAAATACCTACATCTAATAGCTACCTTAACTACCTAATAATAAAAATGTAACTAAGTACTATCTATCTTCTAACTAAATTTCATCAAAATCCGTTCAGCCGTTTAGGCATGATAGAGCAAAACTCCCAGCAAAAACCATAAACAAATCATTAATTCAATTCCCCCTAATTAATTCAATTCCCCCTAAATACGATGAAGTGATCATTTCGATCTTATATCCGTTATTAGGTAACCATCTATTACCTYACTAAATTTCATCAAAATCCGTTCAGCCGTTTAGACGTGAAAGAGCAAAAGTCCCCAACAAAAACGACTAAAAATCACTAACTCAATTTAGTTATATGCCTACTGCCTACCCCCTAAGAACRATKRMGTGATTATTTATAGCCTATGTCCATTCCTAGGTTATCATTTATCACCATACCAAATTTTATCAAAATCCGTTCAGCCGTTTAGGCGTGAAAGAGTAACAGACAGACAGAGTTACTTTCGCATTTATATATATATATAGATACTCAAAATATTCCCCTTAGGTGGCCCAGGATGTTTAAATGAGTTAAGCATCCACCCCCTTTACTCGATAAAACTGGCTCATAATAATGCAACAGCGCAATTCACCACAGCTGATGACCCTACAACAGAACGCTCCACACCTGTACCCCTACCCACTAAACAAAAAGAATAGACAACAGGATAGGAGGCATAATTCGTCCTAAGCAGTTCGACACGTCCATGCGCTACCAAGACATAGACATTGCCGCGTCGATACCTTCGCTATTCGACCGCGATTTCTACATTTTGATCCCGATGCGTGGAACTTCGATCACCAGCACCGACAAATCATCTTCGGCATTGGAGTCTCGCCGCCTCGCTTGTTGACATTTTTAACAATTTCTTACAATTGAAACTTATAATATCAAGTTTATAATTTTGTTAATATATTGTTAAAGTAAAAACAAAATTCATAACAAAATAAATTTATCCTTTTATTCACATCTATGACTGTTGACTAAACTATTTTTTGTATGGACTATGAACTGTTTAGCATTCATTACAATATTATTGTTAAAAAATAATGATTTGCTGACTTTAGACTTAGATATGGAAACAAATTATAATCTGCATAATCACTTTTTTCATACAATAAATTTTCCGACCGTGAATAAAAGTAAGTTAAAATTCTAACCACAAGAATCAATATTGCAAGAACTGAAGCACAAAGGTGTTAAATCTATATAAATAAACTTGTATTGACCACCGCCAATAAATATTTTCGAACACCACTGCCAAAACATTAGTCACAACGGAATAGTGGGTATTACCGTAACTCAGGAAAGTCCGAAGACAGCTGACAGTCACAACGTGAACTTGCCGCGACTTTTGGACGCCAGCGTTTGCTGAAATTGAAAATAGGCAAAACTGTAGACCATAGCTACATGCATTTGACGTTACAAACACAACAAATTAAATATAAACGATCCATTTAATTCACAGCGTATTTGGCGACTTTTGAGTGGCGAAATTGAAAGTCATAATTCAGTAGCGATTAGTCAGAAGTCAAAGTCAGTAGACTATACATCAAAAAGACAATAGTTATTAGCAAATAATCCAAATAATCCTAATTCACTTGTGATTAGTCAGAAGACGAAATCAGTATCACATATCATCATTCGAAATTTTATTTCATTGAATAATAAAATCATGTGTTAGAAGTTGAAACCAATATTAGGGAATATAAATTGTGTAGCCTTGCCTCAAAAGTCATACAACAGAGGTCAAAAAGCAATCTTAATCTTGTAGTTATCAGTAGAAGATTGAAATAAATTTTTCATAGATATTACTAAACAAGCATAATTTTTTAGAATCAATTCTGCAGTCATTCGTCAGAATTCAAAATACCAAATCATTTGAAATGTTAATTCATTGAGTTATACAAATTTTGAGAAATTAGAAACCAATATATTAAAATATGTGCCGTGTAATTCTAATTCAATAATCATTACTTCAAAAAAGTTTCACATTTAGCACCAATATTAATCTGATATCTCCTTAATTTAGTAATTATCGGTCAAAAATCAGGAATCAATTTCGCAAGGTTTAGAATGCTAATAATTGGAAATCACTGAATTAAAAAATTTCAGATGTCAGAATTCATTATAATAAAATATAAGTCTTGCAGTCGAAATTCAAATGTCATTAGCCCCAATCCAAAATGCGTAGTTATTACTAACTAATCTAATTTCTTTAGGCTTAATTATATAGTCCGACTTTTATAGTTCATTCAATACTCAGAAGTTAAAGCCATGATTACATAATCAACAATAAATACCGACATCTGTATTCATAACAAGACTCAGGGGTCTACAAAGCGATTAGTTACTAGAAAAATTTATAAATTAAATTCAAGGGGTACATTAAATTTGCCACGACGTGTCTAACGCAGAGAAGAAAACATCGGAGACCTTATAAAAGGTTTAGCGATCAGCTGAGCGAGCTGAGTTGATTTAGTCACGTTCATCTCTCTGTATTTACGCGAACTACTCCTTCAATTGTTGAGATATCGTTCCATGAATTTTTAATGTAACCATTTCTTTCTTAGAAGTTGCTCGTTTGTCAAAATCGCTCAAATCAGATCACTATATCTTACGGGTGCCATAACAGCTGATCGTCCCAAGTCCTTGTCTGGAAAACATTTTTATTTGAAAAGATATCATCTTGAAGTTTGGCATAGATTATTATAAAAAGCTGTGTAATCTACGAATAATCACTTTTTTATTCAATATTTAAATTTTAAAGAGATTGCTTAGATTTGACAAATACTATTTTAGATAACACCAGTGCAACCGAAGTTGACTTTTTTTTCTTATTTTTGTTTTAATAAAAATTCCATAATTATTAAACAATGCAGTGCAAATGTAGTCAGCACTCAATAGTTAAAAAAAGACTTGATTGCTCTTCGCATACTAATTCGATTGAAGTTGCTTTCGAATGCATTTCTAACTCAATAAAATTGAAAATTTAATTTATCTCAATACCCGCCATGCACTTAGCTACACGACACACACACACATACTCATAAGCATAGACAGAGCGACATAGGCGAATAGTTGCCGCCTCTCTAATATAAGTGACCGATCAAAATCCAGGCGCGACGGACTCAAAGTGAGCGGTCAGCGTCTGTTCACCATGTTAGGTGCGGCTGTTAATAAGACCGGCCCATACCGGAGCGCACTGGGAGTCCCTTGAAACATACCAGCTGTTTTCACTGGTGGGGTGGAGAGGGTAATGTGAGTCAGCTCTGCCGAAGTGTCAGCCATGATGTGAATCAGTAACCAACCCCTTCGGGCCCTGTCAGGAAGTGTACATTGGGCTCAGAACTAGTAGACTGCGTTGCTCCGGGTGAGCGCCGGTTCGTCCGAGTTTTTCGGAATCGGCAAAGCGTAGGACAGACCTCAGGGAACTGGGGTAGGGGCATAGCCCCCGAGGGTACACCCGTTCCTGTCTATTTCCGCCTGGACCCCTGCGCACGATGCGCTGGTTAAACTGATAAATGAGACAATAAATGAAAAAACACACAACAACAACAATAGCAGAAGCTTCGCGTCTGGCTAGATCGCCTGTGAACTCGCTCTCCGCACGCTTCAGGGGAACACACCGAAATTGAAAGAAGCACATTCACAACGTGATCATATGTATAAACTAGGAGATATGATACAAAAGCTAACGCATATGATGAGCCCGCCATAGCGCTCTATCAACAGTACCATGAGGGAACTTCTTAGCGAAATATCCAAGCTCTACACCCGTGCACAAGAAGACCATATTAGGCAAAGAGAAGCTAACATAGGTAGAAGCGTAGCTATCGAACAGGCGACGGTTGAAGTCACACCGAAAAACCACGTGATGACAAGCAGATAAAACGACGAACCCCCCCAAAAAGGGCTAAAACAACTCTTGACGGACTAGTTGTGAAAACAGGAGAAAGCAGAAATCTCGGGGGAGGAGAAAAAGACGCCACGAGGGAAGATACTTGGATCACGATACCAAGTAAAGCCCAATAAAATAAAAACAAAAAGAGGGAAAATATCGTATCAAGCCTGCGACCAGAAACAATTGTTATTCAAAAACAGGAGACATGTCTTACGCAGACATACTTCGGGCGGTTAAGCAGAATAAAAAACTGCAAGTGCTTGGCGAAAATGTCTCAAGAATAAAAAAAAACAGCTAAAGGAGAGATACTGTTAGAACTAAAGAAAGCGCATACAGGAAGTACCAAAGAATATAGAGAGGATATAGTGAAGATACTAGGAGATCAGGCACAAATAAGATCTCTAATGCAAGAAACTACAGTTGAAGTGCGTGACCTAGACGATATAACGACGAAAGAGGATATAGCACAAGCAATTCGTACAGAATTTGAAGAGCTTCGTCTACTTAGTGAAGAGTGTATTAAAAGCATCAGACCAGCATATGCAGGCACTCAAAAAGCAACCATAAGCCATTATGCGCAGGATGCAAAGCACCTACTAGCAGCGCAAAAGGTCAAAATCGGCTGGACAATCTGCAGAATCCGGGAAAAAGAGCAACTGAGGAAATGCTTTAGATGTCTAGAGTATGGACATATGGCAAAAGCATGCAGCAATCCAGAAGACAGAAGCAAGTGCTGTATCAAATGCAGAGAGTAGGGCCATTTCGCTAAAGACTGTGTTATGAATCCTTCCTGCAAGGCATGTAAACACAGTGGGAGAACAAATATAGACCATCAGATAGGAAGCCGGAAATGCCCCATATATACAGCAGTACTCAAAAAACCAAGAAGGTGAAAATACTACAAACTAACCTGAACCACTGCGAAGCGGCCCAGGATCTCTTGACGCAAAACATATACGAAAATAATATAGACGTTGCATTAATCTGTGAACAGTATAAGAATAAAGACTCTGACAAGTGGATTTCCGACACCACAAAAAAGGTTGCAATATGGGCTTGTGGAGATAAGATGATGCAAGAGAAACCATTAACTGACAAGGCGTACTATACAAGAGCCAAAATGTAGTTTGGGGGATTTATTTCTACAGCTGCTATGTACCGGCAAGTATACCACATGCTTGGTAGAGGATGCGATGACAACTACACCCAATATAATTGTAGGTGACTTGCCTGGGCGCTAGAATGGGGCAGCAAAAATACAAATTTGAGAGGTAGCGCATTACTTAAAGCATTTGCTGTTCTAGACGTAGTACTGCTTAATACAGGAAGACAAAACACCTTCGAGAAGAATGGACGTGGCTCAATTATCGAATATCTTTTGCCAGCAGGGTGCTATATCAATACATAGACTGGCGGATATGCGACATATATACCCAAAGTGACCATTTGGCTATAAGGTTAAGTATAGACAAGAGTATGCAGCAGCGAAATGTGTGCCACCAAAAGGTGCAGTCCAAGGGGTGGAGGATTGAAACTCTAGATGAGGAGTTTTTTAAGTTAATGCTGGATAGAAATATAAACGGAAGTGATGACATAGAACAACAGGCTAAATTGTTGGTACAATACATTAGCAAAGCCTGTGATGCCGCTATGAACCAAAAGAGGACAGCCGCAAAGAGAAAGCCTGCTTACTGGTGGAATCGAGAAATCGAATCTCTGAGAAGTGATAGTCACAAAGCGAGGCGCCGTTTCCAACGGAGTCTAGGCAGCTTAGATTGTGACAGCCTGGGAGGAGCATTCAAAAAGAAATGCAACGACCTAACAAAGGCAATTAAAAAGAGCAAAATGACATGCTTCAAAGAATTATGCGAAAAGGTAGACGAAAATCCGTGGGAAGCAGCTTATAGGATCGTATTGTCAAGGGTTAAAGGTGGCAAATGTCAAGCGCCTACATGCCCTTCATTACTCAAAAATGTTGTAGAAACCCTATGCCCTCAACAAAACAAAGCAAAAGGAAATTTTTATCGCGAGGAAGTTGTTGATGCTCCAGAAATCACCGAGTAGGAAGTTGTTCAAGCTGCTGAGCGCTTTGAAAATAGCAAAGCACCAGGATTAGATGGTATTCCGAATAGGGCTCTTAAAATTGCGATCTGCTATCATCCGCAGCCATTTTCAGATTTGTACACACGTTGCCTTCGCGAAGGAGTGTTTCCAAAAATTTGGAAAGTACAACGGCTGGTACTCCTACAGAATCCAAACAAGCCGTTAGTAGAACCAAGCTCCTATCGACCGCTCTGTATGATCGATACGATTATCCTGGACCGGATAATATGTGCCCGTCTAGAAAATCATTTAGAAAGAGATGGTGGACTCGCTGATACCCAATATGGCTTTAGTAGAAAGCGTTCAACTCTTGATGCGATCAAGAAAGTCATTGGTATAGCAGAAAAGGGTATTGAAGGAGACAGGTTAATGTATGGGAAAAAAGAATATTGTGCGGTCGTCACATTTGATGTGAGAAACGCATTTAACTCGGCCCATTGGCCCCATATAATGCGTGCATTAGTGCTCAAAGAAACACCGAGCTATCTGTTGTGCATCATCCAAAGCTATTTGGCCGATAGGATCCTACTCTACGTGTGGTGTGCCACAAGGATCTGTGTTAGACCCACTCCTTTGAAATACGCTATATGATGGAATATTGCGCCTCCCTCTGCCGAAAGAAGTACAAATAATTGGATACGCAGATATATTGCTGTGACAATAGTAGCTAAGGAGCTCCACCAAAGACAAAGTATTTGTAGTGATACGGTGCTGAAGATAAAGCAGTGGCTAACGAGTGCAAAACTCGAACTTGCCGGACACAAAACTGAACTAGTGCTTATAACTAGCAGGAAAAAACTGGAAACCATTTCGCTTAACATAGACGCGAACAACATTACAACACAACCCGCTGTGAAATACCTTGGTGTAACGATTGATGCGAGGCTCAACTTCAAAATGCATGTTGAAAAAGCGTGTGAAAAAGCGGCGCGTGTAAACATGGCCTTATCAAGAATAATGGCAAAYATAGGAGGGCCGAAACAGAGCAGGAGAGCTCTTCTTGCCAAGGTAAGCCAGTCAAYTGTAATGTATGCGGCGCCTGTATGGGGACCAGCATTAATACATAAGACATATGCTGGAGTGGCACAATCGGTATTCAGGCTGAGCGCCACCAGAATAGTCAGTGCATTTCGCACGGTGTCTAATGAAGCTGTCGGGGTTCTAGCAGRAATTATGCCTCCAGACATAATGGCTCTCGAACTTAAGCGAATATATGATGAAAGTAGAAGCGCAGGAAGAAAACTAACGGTGGCAGAGCGTAGAGTAGAAAGAAAAGCCAGCTCAAATGAATGGCAAACGCGCTGGATCAAGCAAGGGGAGATGGACATACCGCTTAATCGGTAACATACAAGCATGGATGGAACGAAAACACGGGGAGGTAGATCATTACATGACGCAGTTTCTAACAGGACATGGATGCTTCAAGAAGTACGAGGAGGGAGTAGCGTGGTCTTTCTGTGGTAGCAGTAACGAGAACGCAGAACACAAATTTTTCCACTGTCGGAAATATACAAATGAGCGTCAATCTCTGCAAAAGGAAGTATGCAACCGAATAACACCAGAGAATATAGTGACCTGTATGTTGCACTCGAAGAATGTGTGGAATATAATGGAGAAGATGGCAGCCATGGTACTCCATGACCTGCGAAGAGCAGAACAGAGATATGAAGGAGTAATCTAGAGCAGCGAATATCGCTCAGTATAGTGTTGAGTAATCACGTGGAGAAGCTGCCAAAAATTGCCAGAATTACATTGTCGTTGGCAAGCTGGAGTGTTTGTGATGCCAGTGTGGGAGATGGTGTATGGTGAAGGTGTCGTTGCTTTGTAGCAATTTCTAAATAAAAGCAAAATGCGCACGGAATACATACGCCTTGCGGTTAAGGCAGGAAACTGCAAGCTGGACTGTCAAACAGGAATGGACATAGAAATATTTACGCAATAAGCAACGACAACAATGGGCGAGCTGAAGCATTGTTTGCGGTTTGTATGTCCGTGTGGCGGATATCAGAAAAATTTGCTGCATTGCAAAGCAGCAAATGTGTGAGGCATGAAACGAGGAGCCTCTGTTTGTTTAGAATTGAATGTTGTAAAGGTGTGCATAGTTTTGTAGTGCGTACTGTACACAGAAGTTGCAAGTGTTGCACAAACTGATTGAAAGAGTGTACTAAGGCTGTAGAAGAGGTGAAACACACAAAGTAGTAATCATGTTGCAACATTAGCTATGTGATAAAGCAAACTATGCGACATGTTCATAGTAAAGCAGTAAAAGATATACACTTTTTTATCGAAAATATCGAAATTTAAAATTTTATAAGCTGTGGGAAGTTATTCGCAACAACAAATGTTGCATGCAACATGGAACATGTAACTAAATGTAAAGTGTGAAAGCCCTCAAAATGTTTCAGTTGTGCTTAAAAGCATAGAAATAAGTAAGTGAGATGAAAATGTGCGAGAAGAGGCAGAGAAAGTGTGCGAGCAATAAAAGTAAAGCGTAAAAAAATTATATCAAAACTCAGAAGCAATCAACGGCGAGTTAGCGCCATATAGCTATGTTACGACAGCAGTTGTTAACGTATTCTCAACTGGTGGGTCATCAGCAAGCGGTTGCATGCCACAAACACACATGAGCATACTCATGTCAGCGCGCTATCATACATGCAACGCCTTAAATTGTAATGCACTTCCGCATTGTTGCATGCGCTGCCTGGTTTACTGACTAACAGACAGTTGTTGTTATTTTAATTATTTATGGTTATTGTTGCTTATGCTGCTACTGACAACGCATTGTGACACAGACCCTTCGTGTGAAACCTAGCGCTAACTACTATATAAAAGTGTCTCCCGACTATATTACAAAGTGCCACATGCAATGACAAGCAGCAATACAATACGATTTTGGCTTATTAAGGTAGCAAAGCCCCAGTTATTGGAATTACTGTGGCGGGAGGTAGGTGCGGCAAGTGCCGAGCTTCTAGTATGCCATGAATAGGTGTAACAAAAGATGTCACATAATTTACCTCAAATCTACACGCTTAGAGCAGGAGCAATCACACACAGTTGCTTCTTTAAAGCTTTCTTTGAAAGCTGCTATTTTTTGTAAATACACACATACTGCCCACACTGAACTTACCGCACCAACAAGTAAAACAATAAAAAATCTTATCTGTTGCTGTTGTAGTTCTGCTTTTACAAACAGCTAGCAATGCGAGACACATCACATCAAATCGCTTGGAATGTGTTGATATTATTAAATTCTTATGCAGTTTAGCCTTGCCAGCAGCAATGTTAAAAAAACTCAACAAAAGCAAGCATAAAATGACATTTGAAAATGTCAGCAGTGGCTTCAGCATGAAGTGTAGAATTCTCGAAAGTTGTGTAGTTGGGATTAATTGAAATGAGCAACTGAGAATAGGGGGACAAATGCGCCTCAATGTCTCAGGATATGATTTGAAAAATGTGTGTTCGGAATCATCCTTGATCGCATCGTTGTATATACAAGTTGGCTTTTCGACCGTCCGGTTAGAATTTGTGTAGTGAAAATAATCCATATTCCTTTTTTTCTTTTGTCCCACCACCACTATATATTTTTCATTAGCATAGCCGTTAATCTACCATTACGATCGTCATTCCAATGAGGTTGCCATTCTTTCAAGTTATCGTCTTCCATATCCTTTGTTGTAGTGAAAATAGTTCCTTCAACGTCCATAGTTTCTTTCATTCAAATGCTGGGCGTACTTCCGCTTATTATCGATACAGCTTCGCCTGAAATTGCTGATACTACTCTCAGAAGAGTTGTTCGATATACATTTTTTAGAGCTATATGTCTGTTATTTTCCTCAATCTCAGTTCATATCTCTGCTTCTTGGAGCAAGACATTCGGTCGTCGACTTTACAATCTCTCGTTTCTGCTGTGTCGATCCTTCGATGTCCGCTGTCAGCATGCTAGGTTGGAAATTTAGTTCAGCGCAGCGTGTTGGATTTCTGCCCAGTAGGTAAATCTGGAATTTAGATTTTCACCCAGATGATTGACAACGTTTTCTGTCCTCATATTTGTTATTGTTGGAATATGCTTCGGTCGATAATTGATCCCTGTGCAACTGCTGACATTCGCTTTAAGTGTCGTTGTCCCTCGAAGGTTTTATGAGTGATAAGCCCAGGTGGTTTCTGCTACTCTTGGTTTCAGCAACACTTCGAAAAGCTTAGCTCGAATTCCATTTCTGATAAAAAAGGGCTTTTCTTTTTCCAAATGTCTGGGAATATTCCTGGCGTAAGGCCGGTATTAAACATTTCTAGTGTCACCCTTGGACGGTTTTTGGCTATTACCTTTAGTATCTTTGCTGGTATGAAAAACGTTCCGGGTGTTTGTTTGCTTTGAGTTTCCTTGCCGTCCTTCGGTGGTAAAAAGAGCAACATCGCAGCGCCCGATTCCGTTGGTCATGATACTTCGGCTCTTATTCTAAACTTCGTGTTTGAAAAATGCGGTTACTATCCCTGGATTGGATTGTTTACATCACACAGCTGCCAAACTCACTAAACCAAATGAAGTTAAAGGCCTTTTTGTGCCTTTTTATGTTAGGAGAAATTCACCTGTGAAGGGTAATACAGAAATTTTTTGGTCTAAAAACCATTTACTTGTTTTTAAATATTGTTGGTTTTGAAATTGTTTATATTTATCAACACAATATATTCGTGTTCAAACTTTTCTCGAAATGTTTTTCTCAATGGTCTTTAGGTCATAATTTTTTCTCCAATCAAATATATGTAGTTTTTGTTTTTGGAAATTTTTATACGTACATAGTATTTTTTACACTTGGGCAATTACTTATTTGCATTAAAAAGCATAATATTGGCTTTTTATTTAGCCAGTCTTCAACAACAGTAACTCTCCTCTAAGTAAAATATATTTCTTGCCTCTTACATTAAATATATTTCATTACACTAAAGAGTATGCAACTTACACTCTGTGCCAAAACGCGAGCATATGTCAAGCCATAACTTGTCTCCTCCGCTTTTCGCAAGTTCCCGGCTCTGCGTGTGCTTACCAACGTTAATGTTCGACCATATGTTCCTCTTCATCTGGCTCCTGTTGTTTACAGCGGTCCTTTATTGAGTGTATTCTTACAGAACTTTTCCCGGAATTTGTTATTAAGAAAAATTATGTTGATTTTGTTTGCTTCCGCTCGATGTGTTGGTAGCTTTCGGACTGACAGCGCATATGTAAAAGTAATTTCTATGTAAGTTTAGCTGCCTTGGTTGAGGTGTAAAATTTGGTTTTACTACATAGTTTTCGTTTTTTTTTATTTATGTATTTACCGTTTTTTTTATTTTTTTTTTTAATTTCTTCCTTATTTATGTTGTTAGTTGGCGCGTGTTCATGAGGAATTTCTTGACTTCCTACTTTGCAATCGATGTGCAGCAGACTTTCAATATGTTTCAAAATTCAACTCAATTCACTGCATTCCATAATATGGATATCGGCAAGGCTGAGCTCAGGCTACAACCGGGGTCACAGCTGACATATAAGTAGGTTAGCTGCGAATAGTAATACGTAGCCCCCGACCAGGAGCTGCAGGAGAGGAGGGCTTGGCACAAAACTCCTAATACACCCAATGAACCTCCGGCGAAAAGGCGAGAAGATGGCGCTTTTAAATAGGCGTCCACAACCCTCACCGGTGTTGCACTGAGGGTAAACCTACCCACGAGAGGGAGGCAGCAAAGCGACGAGAGAACCGTACAATGAGCAGCACCAAAAGTGCACAGACGCCGGCGAAAACTCTAGGCAAGCGCCCATCAGAGTCGAGGCCAGTAAAGTTCTGATTATACTATATACTGGAAACCAATAATGGACTAGTCTGACAAAGGGCTGGTGAGGCAATATTCTATCACCTCAGTAGGTAAGAGTGACATCTTACCAAAATGGCTGGCAGGCTAATACTGCTCTCACTTCCGTCTCGTTAAAACCTTGGCATGTCTTCAAGTACATTCAAGGAGTGGTGTCAACCCTTGCGTGGCCCCTTGCTTGCATAGATATCCTCAGGTTTCATAAAGGGCAACTGTTACAACTTGCTCATATAGCTGCTTGAAGCGGAGACCCATTAGGTCTAAAATTAATACAGCACAACAACAACAAAGACCCCAACAGAAGGAACAACATAAAGAACAACAAAACGAAGATGCTCAAGAGGAATACGGGATAGTGTTCCGCAGAAGTAGTAGGATACTTAGATCCCTTAGACTGACCATCACTCTCGAACAACTCGAAAAACTGGAGAAAAAATAGCCTCAAAGGAAACTCCTGCCACACAAGAACCACAAGCAAAACAAACAGAAGAGAAGAGCGGTCCAGTGGCCACCACAGAAGGACCTCAAAACTCGCCGAAACAGGAGTACATCACACAAATGAGACGAGCAGTAGAGAAATCAAGCCGCACAGCTGAACGAACTCTTCGATGTAATGAAGAGTTACCGCAGACGGACCACGACCACAGAGAAAACAACCTCGAAGCGGCGAGCGAAAAGCCCAGCGGAGCCTCGAGAAACAGTGCGACCAAAAAGTGAAAAGGACGGCCAGTGGCAGAAAGTCTTGTCCAAAAACGGAAGGAAGATACTCGCAATAGAAGGATTGGAAATCAAAAACTCAAAAGAGCGAGAACAACAAGGGTCCTCGCCTCAAACCAAAAGGCTAGAAGCAAGCCCAAACGACCATCGGAGGCCGTAATCATTAAGCCAGCAGAAGGAAATACCTACACCGAGGTTTTCAAGAATATCCGTAGCAAGGTTAACCTGAGAGAAGCAGAGGTGAAAATCAAAGGGATCCGCAAAACAAGAGCCGGTTCTTTACTACTGGTGCTGGGGAAGGGACAATCCACAAAAGCCAGTTTATGCGAGAATCCATAAACGTGGCCGACCTTAAATCAAAAGCCACAATAGAGATTAGAGGTCAACTAATTCCAAAGTCGTAGAGTGGAGAGACGAAAGCGCATTCCAGGCACTTGCGCGCCTAAGTCTAATAGTGCTCAACACGGGAAAAGCAAACACGTTTAGAAGACCGGGATTCGAGGAAATTACACCAGACATTACTCTATTATCAGAACGCTTGGCAGACTCAATGAAGATATGAAAAGTCATGGAGGACCACACTGGTAGCGATCACCAGTACATTTCCTTCACTATCGAGACTGGAACAAATGCTAACCAGTACAGGAAAAAGACTCCAACACGGAAGTGGAACATTTCGAAGCTAAATACTTCGAAATTGATCTCCATAATAGACAAACAAAGCCCTAGCTCCCAAAAAAATGCAAGAAAAATAGTCTAATGGTGGATTGAAAATATCGCCTCCGCCTTCGAAGATACTACACGAGATTCAGGCGCAGAGGAGACGCACCTGAAGAAGCCAAGCAATATAAAGCAGCAAAAAAGGAGCTGAAGCACGTCATCGACGACAGAAAAAAGAAAAAATGCGATGAACTACGCGAGGATATAAACAGAAACCCTTGGGGACTCAGATATAAATTAGTTGTGAAGAAACTCGGCGCTCGAGTAATGCTACCAGACTTAATCGCTGTCAAAATTGATCACATCGCAAAAGACAAACACTAAGATCTGTGCAAATCAGCAAGTTCACCCTTGAAGAGCTGCAGCTAGCCACTGGCAAGCTCAAGGCCAACAAATCCCTTGGCTCGGACGGGATCCCAGCAGAAGTCCTCAAAATAATCGCAAAGGAGCGTCCGGTAGTACTACTGAACATGCACATCGCCTGCCTTAAAACCGGAATATTCCCTGACCTATGGAAAAAGCAACGGCTTGAGCTAATCAGTTAGGGAAAAGAAGACCCCGTTACGCCATCAGCATACCGTCCACTAATCATGCCTGATACAGCCTGATACGAAAGCCTAATAAAACCTAAACTCGAAGCGTCTTTTAACGAAGAACTGTCCCCCAGACAAAATGGCTCCAGACCCGGCAGATCAACTATATTAGCCGTAAAATGCGTCAGTGAAAGCGTGGAAGCAGCGCAGCGTAGATGGTTTAATATCATCTCACTGTCGACTCTAGATGTCCGAAACGCCTTCAACAGTGCTAGGTAGGTGGACACGATCGACGCTCTCGAAAAAAGCTTCAAGAAACCCGAATACCTTAGTGCTGTGGTGCCGAGCTACCTTAGCAACAGAGAACTGCTGTAGGAAACTAAAGAAGGGTCACGACAGATAACGGTTACGTAAGGAGCAGCACAAGGATTCATTTTAGGCCCAGACTTATGGAAGATAACATATAACGACGCAAGAGAAGGCGACGCTGAACACATCTTCTTTAAATATGTGCGTTGGCAACGAGAACGTACTGCAGCAGCCTATAAGCCAGACTGGGAAACCTCCACTGCACTTCAGAGAAATCATAATTAGTTATCGTGTAACCATGTCATGACCTTTCTCTATTTCAAACTAACTCCACTTGTTATACCTTCGTGCCGCCTATTTCCAAAACTCTCACTTTCCCTGTTCCAAATTCATTTATTTCTTAACTTCTTTGTATGCCAAACTACGCCAAAAATTTTCTTGTGATAATACTGGTTTACAGAAAAAATGTTCCATGAGCGCCACTATCCAATGTGTATGTGGAATCGCTCGCTGATTTCGAAAATCGAATAAATTTGACCGAGCTTGATGTGCAATGGCGGAAGAATGATTTTTTCCTTCTTGACAAGTGGGACGTATTTGACATTATCCACACCAATTGTAAATTCAACTCTTTCCAGCCAGTCCTTAATGCAATAGTGGTCTTTACGAGCTCGGCTATCCCATTTGCAGAGAAAGCAGCAGTRTTTTGTGTAGCCACTTTGTAGACCGCATAACATTCCAACGACTTTAAGATCGGCACATATTTTCCAATCATGCTCTTCATATTTCATGAATTTTAACGATTTCTCCATTACCTCATATGTTTCCTTCGTGTTTACTGCATGCGCGATGGGGATCGAGGGCTATTTGTTGCCATTATGTAGTAATACGGCTTTCACGCTCAGTTTATTGCTGTCTATGAACAATCGCCACTCCTCGGAATCATATGGTTGACCAAACTCTTTGAATAATCCTGGAATGTCTTTGCAATAGCATACATTGTCTTCCTTCGTATAGTGTTTGGCAAATGGTTCGTGACGATTTCTATAATATGTCGTCTTTACATGGGGTGACACGAATTGAAATTGTTGCATATGAGAGGCATGTAGCTCAGCTTTTTCCTTGGATAATTCCAAATCTCTAATCAAATCGTTTAGTTGCGCTTGTGATAGAACGTTTCTCTCGTTTTCCATTAAAAATTCATTACAACTTGATTTCCCGTATTCAGATGATCTTTCAGATACTGCTGTTTACAACGAAACTGGATACTCAACTTCAGCTGAATGTGGAACTGGCAATGAAACGGTAGGCACGTTAGCATAAATCACTTATCTTGATTTTCCAAAGCCAAGTAATTTTGTCATACAAATAAAACAATCTTCTGAGTGGCATGTAGGTTCTCGCCATATCATTGGTACATTAAATTTCATGTATCGCCTGAAAAAGAAAAAAATTAAAAATTACTATTAAATAAAAAGAAGCATAATTTCATAATTTTAATACGTACTTTGTTGATGCTGATTCCCATTGAACCAATATTATTCGACACAAGGAACACAAAATATTCGGAATCCAGGGTTTATCAATATTTTTAGGCTCAATACCAAAATATTTTGAATATATAGATTGGATCGAATCTTTAGACTGCTTCCGATGCCGTACAAGAGTATATTCACCGCATATGTAACAGAACATATCCGGATCGTTGGTACACTCAAATTCTCGCGTACGTTTACTCATTTTATTTTCAAAAATAGCTCACGGTTTCTTATATTGTAATTATAAACTGGAACCGGCGAGCCTTACAGATATTATGAACTTTCAAGGGGCATTTATCCTTATATATAGCTTGATCGCGAAAAAATAAGAAAAGGCAAAACCTACCTAAACAAAAAAGTTCCTTCATATTAACGAGCCGAGAAAAGAAAATACTACCTGCTGTTGATGTTGGCCTTAAAAAAATTAATGAATTTACCAAGATATGTGTGTGTGCATGTTTGAATTAAATTTATTTACATTAGGAATTTTCCGCAACTAATTACCCTTCGAAAATCTGCCTTAATACCTACAGACATGTTAAGCAAATTAACATGACTACAGGGGTTTCGAACCTGACACCTCTTGATTTCGATGCAAACTACCTACTACAACAGTATTTGAGTATTACTGTTCTAAAAGTATTATTTGATTTTTTTTAAACGAATAGCGTTATTAGGTTATTCTAATGATATTCGAAAACAATCCCACCCCTACTTTACACACTACATACGCATATACGTATACATTGACTTTGCGCGACTTGGATATATTTATTTGATCATGTACAACTTTCCTATTTATCCATGGATTTTGTTCGTTGGTAGCTTAGTTTGTTATAAAGAAACAGGACTTCATATAAAATTAAAAAAAATTTAAAAAATATCTTTTGTTTTAAAATTTTTTCCTTGCCAAAATTTATTTTTTTTTAATTTTTTCATAAAAAAATTTAAAAACACGAAGTGATTAATCAATTTCTCAGAAATTGTAAGGCCTATGGAAAAATGGAGTAGACAACATTTTTAGGAAATTTCATTCACTTTTATTTTCTATAATTTGCAGTAAGAGTGCTCAACTGGTCAGTGCGATATACATGATTAAATGAAGATATCTTTTATTTGGTCGAATAACGGTAACTTGCAAATATCTCAAAAACGTATCCATAAAAAAAAAAAATTACTCAATTTTTGAAATCAGCGAGCTATTTTACATACAAAGTGGATAGTGGCATCCGTGGAACAAAAAACAAATTCAAATTTGTGATCCAGTGTAATAAATCTAAATTTAGCCGAATATGAAATATTCTGTGGCGCAAATAATTAAAATTCCCTAAGGATTTGATTAAATTTTTCGCAGTGCTTAGAACTACTGGTACTGTCGCGCTTATTTCAATAAAACACCGAAGTACAGGCGTAAGAAATCGCATATAACAAACACAAACAAAAGCTTTTCAACTGGCGCTTAGAGAATTTCATTCTTCCTTCTTGCCATTTTCATAAATATTATTTAAAAATGTCGTCGTATGGTATTTCAATTGTTCATTTGATAAGTGTTACCCTTGGTACGTTTTTTTTAATAAAATTGTAGTTTGTGTCGCTTGTTCAGTTGTATGGTTCTGTTTTCTTTTAGTGAAGCTGAATTTTAGGGACTATATAACTTGTGAATTTGCTTTCAATGTTAGTTAGGAAATTTCTTCAAAATGGTTGAACTGATAGACTTCAATGGCCTCCGTAGAAAAATTTTTAAGGTAAGGTTGCAGTTCATATTTATTTTTGCGTTTGAGATATGTTGATAATACTTGGTATGCGCGTTCCACTGCTATGTCTACAAAACGTTATTAACCGGGAACGTATGACGAAACATAACTATGTATTATATAATATCAAGATACGGGTGGTCGCAGTAGCAAGGGACGCCAGTGAGGGAAAAATATTAAAAAAGTGCTGTAATAAGTTCAATATACATATCTCTTAAATCACTAAACCTACAAACATTAAATTCGATGGGAGCAAATATTATAAGAACTCCTGCCAGCAGTATGAAAATGAGAGAAATCGAAAGGTAAAGAGGCTCAGTCTCACATAACGGTGCTGTTAAAAACTACTAAAAGCACGATAAATCAATAAATATCAACGCCAAAGTCAATAAATATTTCTCCCGCGATGGTGTCAGCAGATTTTAAACGGCCGTTGTAAATTGGACAATGGGCGTGAGCCAAATACACTACGTAACATTCATATGCCACAGAGTGAAATCCGGCTTCAACCTCACCTACTTTCCATATAACACAACTTCAAATTACATTTGTGTTACTTTCTAATATATAAATCCAGACCCAGTTAACGTAACGAGATTTTTCACTAATAATTCCCTACTCCCTTAGCTCAAATTTACGCAACACAACGATTTTCGAACTTCCAGTTGACTTTTTCGGCCAACATTTGAGTTATCTCAATAAATGAGAGAGCGCGTTTTATTGATAACAAAGCGAAACTTGATCTAGCCCACATATAAGAAACATATAGCGTACGAGTGGCCATACAACATGTAACTTTATGAAATCCTGGGTACATTTTATTATTAGGTGGCATATTAATAGTATGCAGTATTGGAAAAAATATACAAACCCTTTGTGGTAGGTATATGTCACTTTCGAGATCTGGGTATTGAAAAGACATTTATGTGTATTTAGAAGTTGGGGGGAAGAGGGGCTATACCAGTGTAACCCATGAAAAAGTATATGATATTCGTGACAGAGTTTCGATTTTAAAGAAGGTACTGGATCGAATGTTTTCAAGTTCTTCGTACCTAATAAGGTATTTATATTTTCAGATATATTTTAAGATTTTGTTTTACAAAAATAATGAAAAATAACCGAGTTATGTGCTGTCTTCGGAAGTGCCAAGAAGAAAGTTCCCCAACTGCTGACATGATAACGGCCGTATAAGTGGCTGAAACAAAAATATTCGAAAAGGTTATTGAAGTTGAAGGTACAATACAATGACCTACGATTTTTGAAAAATATCAAAAATTAGATTTTAGTAGTTTAGAAAAAGGTATACTTTTTTAGGTATAAAATTATACGTTTTTCTAATGACAATTTTGAACCAATCGAAGATCAATGTATAGTAAATATATTCAAGAATAATCGGTTTCAATTTGAAGTCGATCGGTCAATTTCTCGTTGAGTTATGCCAGAATATTTAAAATATAAACTATGCAAAAAATAAAAAAAACCAAAAAATTTTTTTTTTTTTTAAAGTGTCACAACGCGCAGTAGTTTGCACACATACATATACACAAATATGGGTCATACACAAATAAATATCTAAATAAACACATGTACATATTTCTAGTTTAATTTTTGTTGTTGCCTTTGTCGTAATTCAATTTCAGCACGCGCTGGCTCACTCAAACTACTTTGCTGATGCATGGTGTATCATACTTCTCGTTGCTTAATCCTGAACTATATTATATAGTGGAATTGCGGACTATACAGAGGCACTTAGACTTTGGGTTATAAATTTCTGCACTAAAAGTGGCAGCTACTTTTTCCTGTACACCTTTAGAATACACCGTTCTTGTGAATGTTAGTATTCGTAGAAGTGTCACTAAGACATAAATTTCGCTTTACAACACTGACATTTTCTGGCCCCGACAGTCAGCAGTCCTTGGAATTTCAGTTGGCTAAAGCGGGTACGAAAACTGGTGCGAAGTGGTGGGATAATAAGAAGGAGTTGTAAAGAGTGCTCTTCTTCTTTTTGATTGGCGTAGTCACCGCTTACGCGATTATAGCCGAGT
>NW_017537289.1:28537-41810 GCF_001853355.1 Bactrocera latifrons
TAGTGGTCCGAGTCGATGTTAGGACCTCGGAGCGCACGCATATCTAAAACACTGGAGACGTGTCTTCCGTCTATCACCACATGATCGATCTGGTTGGTGGTTTTTCGATCCGGACACAGTCAGGTAACTTGATGTATCTTCTTATGCTGGAAACTAGTACTACAGATAACCATATTTTTGGGCCCGGGCGAAATCGATCAGTCTCAACCCATTTGGCGATGTTTCCTCGTGGAGGCTGAATGTGCCGACCGTAGTGCCAAAGATACCTTCTTTGCCCACCCTGGCGTTAAAGTCGCCAAGCACGATTTTGACATCGTGGCGTGGGCAGCTCTCATAAGTGCTTTCCAATCACTCATAAAGGCATCTTTGGTCACATCGTCCTTCTCTTCCGTCGGGGCGTGGGCGCAAATCAGCGATATGCTGAGGTTCTCGCTTTGATGCGGATTGTGGCTAGACGTTCATTCACCGGGGTTAATGATAGTACTCGGCAATAGAGTCTCTCTCCCACCAGCAATCCCACACAAAACTTGCGCTCCTTTATATGGCCACTGTAGTAAATGCCACAAGGACCTACTCGTCTCTGTCCTTGTATCGTCCATCGCATTTCTTGGACGGCGGTGATGTCAGCCTTTATTTTTACGAGGACATCAACCAGCTGGACAGCGGCACCTTCCCAATTAAGGGACTGGACATTCCAGGTGCATGCCCTCAATTCGTAGTCCTCATATCGTTTGCCATGTCGGTATCAAAAGTGGGGTCTCTCATCTGAGGCTGTTGTTGCGTTTTCATTGGGGTGGTTTTTTTTTTTACGTGTCGGGTCCCAAACCCAGCGCACAACCCTATGCTGGGAATGTTTCGCCTTCTCACTTTAGCTTGCCTTCAAACGGATGTTCTTAGGCTACCCAGAGGATACTTGGTCAAGGACCGGAAGTCGTGAGCTGCTKGAGTCATATGTAAAAGAATCGTTTCAGGCCACTCCCAAGTGAATGACGATCAGAGAACTTTCCTGCGTGAACTTCTACACATGACTCCGTCCTCCAGATGTTAGTTGCTGAATTTATTTCCCCAGCAATTATAGTTTGTAACGTCAGCTGTTGCTATAATTAAGGTGCCGTTTATTAGTGCTGAAGCCAGACTTCCTATTTCAATGTAGTCATTAAATATCGGTTTGCTGGCAATAAGAGAAGAAATGGTAGAAGTTTTCATTGCTAAACTTCTCTAAGCTAAAGCTAATCTATCAACATTTGCAGGAAGATTTCTAAGATACTTCAGGCGAATCATTTTCTTCTTTTTTAATTAGTTTCCCTATATTTCACCATTTTTCTTCATTTATTCTAATTTATAGTAATCTTAACAAATCTAAGCAGCTTTTGTGAAATACCGTTGCAAAAGTTTTTTTAACCTATTGTGAAAAATATTTGAAAACTTATTTAATTAGTTCGGAACCTTGTGTGAAGAATATTCAACATTTTTTTGAAAGCTTTTGTAAAAACCGTTTGCTAAAAGCTTTTAAAAGATTTTGGGAAAGACTTACGAGAGTTTTTGTAAAATGTTTGGAAATGTGTTTAAAGCGTTTGGGAAAAATATTTGAAAATTTTGTTATATAATTCCGAAACGTGTTTGCTCAGCTTTTTATATTCTTCTCCGAAAGCTTTCTGAAAAACACCGTAGAAGCTTTTTAGAAAGGCGTCGTGGACACTTTTTGGAAGTTTTTTTGAAAGCTGTCGCCTAAAGTAATTGAAAGCTCTTTGAAAACGTTTTAAGAACCTTTTCTAAAATGTGACAGCTTCGGTAAATTTTTTTTTACCTTTCTGAAGGCCTTTGTTAAGATTGTTATGAAAACTCTTTTTAAAGTTGCTTCTCTGAAATTTTTATGAAAATTTTTACAAACTTTAAAAAAAAATGTTCGCACCACATTTTACAAAAGCTTCTTTGAAAACTCTTGTTAAATCTTTTGAGACTTTGCTTGTATAATTAAAAAATAACTGTTAAGAATGTCTCCACAAACTCATCTGTAACATAATTCCACACAGAAATTCATTCCCTTGCAATCTCAATATGCATTCGACTCCAATAGCATTCCTTTCATTTACTATTCTCATCTAGTATTTGCCGCAAAAGCGTGTTAGAGAGAAAAATAATATGAAACAAGAAAAAACGTTAACTTCTGTTGCACCGAAGCTAAATACCCTTCACAAGTGCATTTATGTTAGTAATTATATGTTCAGTTTTTATGAAAGCTATATGCTATAGTAATCCGATCTGAAAATTTTTTTTCGGAGATTATATTATTACCTTAAGCAGTAATCCACGTCAAATTTCGTGAAGATAATACGTCAAATGTGAAAGTTTTCCATACATGAACTGGATTCCGATTGTTCAGTTTGTATGGCAGCTATATGTTATCGTGGTCCGATATCTAAACACCCGAGTTAACCGATCTAAACAATTTCATCGGAGATTACATTGTTGGCTCAGGAAAGTATCTATACCAAATTTCGTGAATATATATTGTCAAATGTGATATAATGATGAATAAAAGAACTTGATTCCGATTGTTTACTTTGTATGGCAGCTATATGCTATAGTAATCCGATCTGAACAATTTCTTCGAATATTACATTGTTGCATTAGAAAATAATCTGTACCAAATTTCGTAAATATATCTTGTCAAATTTGAAATTTTTCCATACAAAAACTTGATTCCGATCGTTCAGTTTGTATGGCAGCTATATGTTATCGTGGTCCGATATCGGCAGCTCCGACAAATGAGCAGCTTCTTGAAGAGAAAATGACATTGCAAAATTTCAAAACGATATCTTAAAAACTGAGGGACTAGTTCTTATATATACAGACAGACGCACAGACAGACGGACATGGCTAAATCGACTCAGTTCGACATACTGATCATTTATATATATACTAATAGGGTCTCCGACCCTTCGGAGAAATAGAAATAGAATATTAGAAATTAAACTTTGTTAATTTGAAAGCTAGTATGAATCGGATTTGTTAGTAAATTGATGTGAATTAGTAAATAAAATACTTATTGAAAATAAGCCAGTTTTTAGACTTTTCATCACACACGATTTTGATCTTTTATTGTATATTTAGTAGAGCAGGCTTTACGTAACTAGTTGTGAACTGGTATATAAAATATTATATTGAAACTAAATTAATTTATTAATATTAGTTACAAATGACATGAAAATAAACAAAATCTGGCACTATCAATAATATGAGCTATTTTGTTCTTTTAATGTATAGTATATTTTGCAAAATAGCCTTTACGGAACTAGTTGAGAACTGGTTTATAAAATACTTCTTAGTAATCAGGTGAAAATTAAATAATTTTTAGGCTGTCAACGGTTTATAATTTGTTTGTTCTTCCGTGGGGTTTGTTTAATGTATTAAAGTTAGTTTGGTATCGGTGGATCTCATAGACTTCTTAAAATAGTTCACTTCTACTGGTGAATAGTTTCTGAATGGAAATTCTGTGCGAATTCATTTTAATGCCTTGCCATTTGTAATTCGTGTTGCTCATACGCGGTGGTGTCCCCAATTTTAAGATGTAATATATGTTGCGTATACGTACCGGTATCCGTGAAAATTGAGTACTTTATGATATTAAATAATGTAAATAAAGAATCCGAGTGAATTGGTCATATTGAACCACTATAGTTTACAGCTTCCATACAAACTCCCGATCAAAGTTCTTGTAAGGAATCTTTTGCATTTGTGGAGGGCTTTATGGCGAAGTTAACAATTTTCTTATTATTTGTTATAATTATTGAACTTCTTGGCGTACCATCTATGTATCTCGCACTGACATTCTGCATTTGTCAGACACGAACGGTTGACACTTTGATCTATTAATGCACATTTGAATCCTTATATATATGATTGTATATATGTACGTGCGTGCATCGCTATAGTAGGTGTTGATAGTACAACACTATAAGAATTCATCTTCGGTGAGTCTCTGCTGGTTTGTTGTTTGTTTTGTTATAGGGTATCTTCAAGGGCTTTATTTTGTGACTGTACACTACTATGGGGCTTGAGTTGCTCAATGAGTGAAAGGATGATGAGAGTGAAGTGCGAAAATGACTTGCTAAAGAATTTGGTAAAGTGGGTAGTGAGCAGAGAAAAAAATAAGTGGGTAGCAAGCAGTGATTAGATAGCGAGGTAGGTTGTAGGTAGCGTAGATGAGAAGCTGGGGTAGCGAGGTGTGAATGAGCACGTGCTGGCGAATATACTCATATATACATATGTGCATGGGTATGTTTTTTTTTATTCGTACCTACATACACATTCACAAGCGTTTTGCTACCCATACTTGGAATACTACTCATTATATTCATGCGCCACGCAAACACTCGAATGACACCTGCAACAATATCGGCAAAGGCAACAACAACTGTGTGCTTAGCAAAAACAGTTTGATGACTAGCTGCGCTTTCTTCAGTTTACACCCACGAGAACGCAAACAAAAACAAAAACCTATAATGAAAACATTGTTGGGGTAATGTTCAACGATATTTGTTTACGAAAAGCTGGGAAATGGATAGGCGACGGTTAAACAAATGTTTGGATGGAGTGAGCTCTGCCCCAGCCAAACAGAAAAGAAAGCGTAAATTATTGTTTTTCAGCGTAAGTGGGAGTGGATAGGGGAAGGTAATGGTACTGACAGGAGGTCATGCTGGCGCTCAGAATCGCCGCGTTATACATGTATCATTTCGTTCCATTTCTTTCTTATCGCCGCATTTTCAGTCTGCACACCTGCTGCACTCCCGCTCACAATTCATCATCTAATCACGCATATTTTATTCTTACACATTTTGTTGTTGTAATTGGGTGTACATACGTACATATATTGCTCGAAGGCAGGTCGGCTATGCATTGCGTGCCAATGTGGAAGTAGGAAAGAAAGTCGAAAGTTGGTCCTTCAGACTATATATTCATATATACATATGTATTACTTTATTGAAACCCGTGAAATGGAACCTGTAAACCTTGAGTGAACTGTCATCAAACATAGATGTCAATAATTTTTAATTGAGTTATTTCAGAGCCTTCACTTCTGCTTCACACCTTGACTGCTTCGGCTCGTCTATGCACCTTGCTCACTGCCATATCTCTTTGGCGCATATTTTGCGTGTTGTCATTCATCGATTTTATCAGCATCTCACCGACATCGCCATGCATCATTTATAAGAATTTATGAATTCATGCGGACCTTGTTGCAAGCGACATACTGTGGCATGTGGCAATATGCTGTTTCACTATATTCATTGATGAATTGCTTTTTTTGTTATAAATTAATTAGTACGAGTAGTACGAGTATTAGTACGAGTTTTAAATTAATTCCGGTGCAATTAAATTATTATACCCTGAACAGGGTGTATTAAGTTTGTCACGAAGTTTGTAACACCCAGAAGGAAGCATTGGAGACCCTATAAAGTACATTTATAAATGATCAGTATGTTGAGCTGAGTCAATTAAGATGTCCGCCTGTTTGCCAGTCCGTCCGTCAGTCCGCTTTTCTGTATATATACGAACCAGTCCCTCACTTTTTAGATATCGTTTTGAAATTTTGCTGACGTTATTTGCTCTTCAAGAAGCTGCTCATTTGTAGGGACTGCCGATATAGGAGCCACTATAACATATATATGTGCCATACAAACTGAACGATCGGAATCAAGTTCTTGTATGGAAAACTTTCATATTTCACAATGTATCTTCACAAAAATTGGCACAAGTTATTTTCTAAGATAATAACGTAATACATAAAGAAATTGTTCAGATCGGATTACTATAGCATATAGCTTCCACACAGACTGGACATAAAGTTACTAAAAGAAATGAACCTGTGAAAGGTATATTAGCTTCGGTGCAGCCGAAGTTAACGTTTTTTTCTTGTTTTTAATTTCGACAGTGATTTTTCAATTAAAGTTGAAGTTACTTTCAGGCGGTCTTTAGTTAACGGATTTAGTGATCTAAAGATAGCGTGTTTCTATCAAAAAATAGTTTAGACTTTTGTTAAAGGCATAACCGCAGTGGTTAATAACTTCTGAACTGAGGCAGGTATGATTTCAGTCACCTATAACGCGAATCGAAGTAAAGTTGGATAATTTTTCGAATTTCGGTTCTTCAGCTTCTAACGATCTGTATGTTTTTGTTTGGCTAAGTTTCCCAACCGGAAACAAAAGAATACTGCGCTTTCAAGAAACCACTTGCAAGCCAGCATTAGAGATGAATTTGATTCTGTAGCAGTGGTTAAGAGTGTTACGTTGTTGTATACGATTTCATTTCTCCAGTTTTTTCTGTTACTATCCAAGAGCATTTAGTGAATTCCAATAAAAAGTGATCAGAAAGTCTCTAGTTATTTTAGGTGTTGTGGCCTTACTTACGATCCCTCTTCACATCGTGGATTCTCACACCGTGGAACCCCCAAATTCATGAAATGTGCCTTGCTAATGCGGTACAAGTGCAGAAGGGTGCTTTGTTCGTGACATTATAATCATGTTCCTACAACAGATCCTACTGTAGATTATTCCTGCTAATCGTAAAGAAAATTCATCGATTTACCACGGTCGGCCACATTTTCAATCTCTCTCACTGTCTAATTGCCTTTGATGTCTTTGTGACCTAATCACTATTGATTATTGGCGATGACTCGTTTGTGCATTTCGTCCGGTAACTGGAAAATGACACGCGTGATTCCAAGACCTGAATCGAAGCGGGATTGTCCGCATAAACATTAATCATTATGCATCGCGAAAGAAACGAGTTCTCTCAATAAACTCATTGATTGATGCGATGTGTTTGAAGTAGCGCCCTTTTGTTGAAATCAAATGTCCCCGAAATCTGAGTTTTTATTTCGATTATCAAATATTTAGTTATCATGCGTTCTCACTAGCAAAATTTTTGGAGAAATATGGACCACTGATTTACTTGCCAACAAACCACACAAAACCCTTGTTTTTTTTTTTTTTTTAGATGAAATGACAGCTCATGAATCTCTTCAGGTTGTTCTTCATCTAAAATGCAGAAAATTTTGCTTGTTTCCATCCATTGCTCCAGAAATGGGCCTTAACTATGGAAACTATTCAAGAGACCATAGAGTGATGCAATGTGGCGTGGTAAGGTCGAGTTCGTTTCTTGAATAAGCTTCATTTTGGGCACTTATTTAAAATCTCGACGTAAAAAGAGCCACGTCGTTCGCGAACGATGCCGAGTCGACTCTCTATGGTCTTGGTGTACACTCTCAGCTCCGGCTTTTATATTTTCTTCATTGTGTGCTGGACGAATATACCACGTCTTGACTTTCGAAATATATAGTACATCTGAAATTTAGCGCATTTTATTTTTGCCTGAAGAATCTGCTCATTTGTCAGAATAGCTGATATCGGAACACTATAACATGAACTTTTATATAAATTTAAAGTTCAGGATGCTTGCATGAATAACTTTTTAATGTGATATCTTAGCGAAATTTAGCATGCTTTATAATCTAAGACAATTGTTCAGATTTCTGAACAGTTACTAACGTCTACAATTGTAAATAAGATAATTTTGTAAATCTGTGTAGAAACAGATATCATATATCAAATATTTATGTTCATTATCGCTAACACATATAAATAGTTAGTTACTAAAACCAGGGACCTCGCGGCACTTACCCGTTGTTTCGGCGACGACCTTTTTTTTTTTCAAAAATTATTTAAAAGCGGGATGATGCGGGAGAATGTTAGACTGGCTGGCACGTATATGCGCACGGATCGAAAAAGAAAGAGCGTTGGGCGCCGTCCGCCAGTCCCTTTTGTTGATTATGCTTGGTGTCCACGTGTGTGGTGTGAAAGATGTGGTGTAGATAATGATGCGTTGAGTTGTTGTGTGTAGTGTGGGAGGAAGAGATGATGCGTTGAGTGTGGTGTGTGTAGTGTGGGATGAAAGAATGATGTGTGGAGTATGGTGTGTATGTGTGGGGTGTAGCTTAGTTGTAATTAGAGGGGGGCGCAGAAGCTCATTTAACCAACATACAAATACAGTCGTAAATATAAATATACGAATCTAGTMTCAAACATATATGTATTAATATTTACAAACACCCATTTCAATCATGACCGTAATAAATGTTCATCTCGGGTATATTGATTAGAGACTGTAGTATTTAACGTGCGCAATGTATAGGAACGCAAATGATCCTAAACTAATAATAGATAAGAAATAGTTGTGTGCCTTTGGGAACACTAATGTTTAAGACATGTGTACATACTGTCGGTATGTACGGTAGATAAGTATTAAGATATGAAAGAAAAAGTTTAGGAACGCAGTTGGCTGTACGAAAGACATTCAAGAGTGATTCACATCTATTGATTAATTTCAATGTTTATGATGATTTGATAACTGAACTGTTAGCTTCGCGAGCTAAGATCGACGAGATGGATAAAGTATCACATTTGTTGCTTAATTTACCATCGTCTAATGATGGTGTTTTAACCGCTATTGAAACGTTATCTGAAGATAAATTAACATTGGCATTTGATCATGAAAAAGTGTCATCATTGTGAAAAAATAGGTCACATTAAAAAGAACTGTTACACGTATAAAAAGAGTTTAAACAAACAAGGTTCTGAAGTCACCAAAGCCGTTCAAATGGCAGCAAGACAGGGGATTCGTAATCATGACGGGACGTGGTTTAGCGAGATGTAAAGATAACACTGTATCATTTATTTTAGATTCTGGTGCTTCTGCCCCCTTGATAAACGAGGACAGCATGTTTATTGAGTATATAGAATTGGAACCATCCAAAGGTCGGTGAATGCGTGTACGCAACAAAGAAAGGCACAGTGAGACTACACAACAATTTACAAAATCCGATCATTCTACAGAATATTTTATTTTGCCGTGATATACCGGAAAATTTACTTTGTGTTAGAAAGATGCAAACTTCTGGGATCACCATCGAATTTCATGAGGAAGGTGTCGAAAGTATCTAAAAATGGTGAATGGTGAATTCATGGTATCAGAGGTATGTATAGCGTACCATATATTGAATTGAAATGTAGTAAAGGTTTGGAGTCATGTGTAGAAGTTCACGTAAGTGAGGAAAGTTCTCTGATCGCCATTCACTTTTGAGTGGCCAGAAACGATTCTTTTACATATGACTTAAGCAGCTCACGACTTCCGGTCCTTGACCAAGTATCCTCTGGGTAGCCTGAGAACATTCGTTTGAAGGCGAGCTAAAGTGAGAAGGCAAAAGGGTTATGCGCTGGGTTTGGGACCCGCCTCTTAAAAAAATGCCCCCAATGAAAACGCAACAACAGCCTCGGATGAGAGACCCCACTTTTGATGACGACCATGGCAAACGAAATAAGGACTACGTATTGAGGGCATGTACCTGGAATGTCCGGTCCCTTAATTGGGAAGGTGCCGCTGCCCAGCTGGTAGATGTCCTCGTAAAAATAAAGGCTGACATCACCGCCGTCCAAGAAATGCGATGGACGGGAAAAGGACTGAGACGAGTATATAAAGCCATATAAATTAGCGCAAGTTTGGTGTGGGACTCGTGGTGGGAGAGAGACTCCGTTGCCGAGTACTATCATTCACTCCGGTGAATGAACGTCTAGCTACAATCAGCATCAAAGCGAGGTTCTTCAACGTAAATGATGATTTGCGCCCACGCCCCGCCGGAAGAGAAGGACGATGTGACTAAAGATGCCTTTTATGAGTGTTTGGAACGCACTTATGAGAGCTGCCCACGCCACGATGTCAAACTCGTGCTTGGCGACTTTAACGCCAGGGTGGGCAAAGAAGGTATCTTTGGCACTACGGTCGGCACATTCAGCCTCCACGAGGAAACATCGCCAAATGGGATGAGACTGATCGATTTCGCCGGGGCACGAAATATGGTTATCTGTAGTACTAGTTTCCAGCATAAGAAGATACATCAAGTTACCTGACTGTCTCCGGATCGAAAAACCACCAACCAGATCGATCATGTGGTGATAGACGGAAGACACGTCTCCAGTGTTTTAGATATGCGTGCGCTCCGAGGTCCTATCATCGACTCGGACCACTACCTTGTTGCAGACAAGATTCGCACCCGCCTCTGTGCAGCAAAAAACGCACGCCATCAAACACAAGGAAGGTTCGACGTCGAGAAGCTGCAATCACAACAGAGAGCCGAACGATTTTCTACTTGGCTTGCACTCCTGCTCTCTGAGAGCACTCGTCAACAACTCGATATAAGGGAATTGTGGGACGGCATTTCAAACTCCTTACGTACAGCTGCAATCGAAACGATTGGTTTTTGGGAAAGTGCAAAAGAACAGATGGTACGACGAGGAGTGCCGCGGAGAGAAAACAGACAGCCTACCTCGCAACATTACGATCGACCACAACACGTGCGGGATGGGATAGATACCGAGAGTTGAAGAGGGAAGTCAGACGCATTTGTGGACAGAAAAAGAAAGAGGCCGAAATACGTGAGTACGGAGAGCTTGATAAGCTGGCCGACAGGCTCGAAAATTCTACGAAAAAGTGCGGCGGCTTACAGAAGGTTTCAAGACCGGAGCATACTGTTGTGGGGGTTCTACATGATCTACATGATCTAGTCACCGATGCCCAGAGCATACTTAAACTATGGAGGGAACACTTCTCCAGCCTGCTGAATGGCAGTGAACGCACAACGGTTTAGAAGTTCATCACATGGACGTTAAAACAACAGCATTTTTAAACGGTACGTTAAAAGAGGGAATTTACATGACAGTTGATGTTTTTGATAGAGTATTAACGGAAATGGGTGTTGTGAATTCCACAGTGGATCATTGCATTTACATTCTTGACAAAGGGGACATATTGAAAAATTTGTATGTGTTACTATATGTAGACGATTTGATTATTGCAACTGCAAATATTAAAAGAAATACACGAATGTAAAAATTATTTGATGAATAAATTTATAATGACAGACTTATTTCAGATCCGACATTTCATTGGAATAAAAATTGAACAGAAAGATTATCAGTTATGCTTAAGTCAAACCACTTACATTAAAAATGGACTGAATAAATTTAAAATGAACGACTGTAAGCCTGTTAGATCTAAACTTCCAAGTAAAAGTGATTATGAGGCATTACATTCAGATGACCGATGTGAAGCGCCATGTCGTAGCTTGGTTGGCTGTTTGATGTATGTTATGATATGTTCGCGACCAGGCTTAAGTACATCAATTAATATTTTAAGTAGATATACCAACAAAAATAATGCAGAATTATGGAGATGTTTAAAAAGAGTTCTCAGATACCTTAAAGATACTATTGATTTAAAATTAGCTTATATTAAGAAACCTGATTATGAAAATATTTTAATAGGTTTTGTTAACTCTGATTGGGGTGGGGTGAAACTGATAGAAAAGGTACTACAGGATATTTATTTCGAATATTTGAATCATGCTTAATTTGTTGGAATACAAAGAAACCAAATTCTGTAGCTGCTTCTTCAACTGAAGCAGAATATATGGCATTATTTGAAGCTGTAAGACAGGCTTTATGGTTGGGATCGTTGTTAAAAAGTATAAAGGTTGAGTTGTTGAATCCAATTAAGATTTGTGAAGATAATCAAGGTAGTATATGTATTGCTAATAAACCTTCATGTCACAAAAGAACAAAACATATTGATATAAAGTATCATTTTTCTAGAGAACAAATTAAAAATAAGTTAATTATTTTTGAGTATACTCCAACAGATAAACAGTTAGCTGATATTTTGACGAAACCGTTACCTGCAGACCGATTCCTAAAATTGAGATGTCGAATGGGACTGGTAGAAGAGAAAAACAATATAAAACTAATTATTTAAATGTATACGATTATCTTAATCTGTCTGATTGCATTTTTCTGGGTTTCTCCCAATCCTTGCAACAAATGTTGGACTATGAAATTGTAATTGTAATTTCATAGAGTGCGCAACTCGTCATATAAAAGTATGAAATAATTTTATTCTATTTTAGAATTTTCTTTTCTGTGTAAATTTTTAGGAGGCGTATTAAATTCGCAGTTCCTTTTTAATTACATCCCTTCTTTTTAATATTGTGAATATTCACAGTAAAAAGATCAAAATTTACACTTCTATTACTTTTCTTCTATTAGAATGAAATATGTACTTATGATTTTGATATTTGAATTTCACTATATGTATATGTTTCGATTTCGTTAATATGGTTGACAATACCGTTGGCATTTAAAATTGCTATCCTTAAGTTTAGTTGCATACTTTGTTCAATAAACTATTGATTATTGCTAATAAATTATTTATCTGAGCAGTCAGTGCGTTAATTGTTTTCTCAATTTTTTCTAAAAGTTGATCGAGGTTAGTTGTTTTTACAGCATCAGCATACGAGGACATGTTGTTTGTTTTGCTGTTGAAAAATGAATTTTGTTTTTACAAACTTGTGGATTCTGTGACATTATAAACAAGTGGACTCTCCATCGTGAATGCTTTGCTAGTATTGTATTTGGTTTTCAGTGACTGGTGTACTTGGCACCCCCGAAACTCATTTCCACAAAGACCGAGGCGGATCGGCGGTGATTATTAACTCAAAAATTAAATGCGAACCATTGAAAGAAATTTGTTCACCTTCGATGCAAATTTCACGCAAAAAAATCAAAACAAACACACGTTCAACATCAGCTATTGGCGCTGGATAATTTCCATATAGGCGCACAATCAGTTGCATAGAATATGAAAATATGTTTAGCGAATTCGGCGCGACATTCTTACTCGGAGGAGATTTTAACGCCAAGCACCCTTGGTGTGGTTCTCGCTTAAATAATCCGAAAGGTAACGAACTATTTAAATGCAGTATGAATAGGAATTTATCAGTTCGGGGACAACAGGTTTGCTGCGCTGGCCCAAGGTCCCCAACCAAAACGTAAAAAATCGTATCAAAAACTGCAAGATGCTTTTCCTGACTTACCGCCAATAAAAAGTGATGACCCAAAGTATATTGTGATTAAATCCGATGAGAATACTACACCCCTTTCAAAAGTTTCTTGTTTTCGTGTTTACAATGTCTTGCTTATCGTGAGCAAAGATATAAACAAAACAAGAAAAAACGTTAACTTCAGTTGCACCGAAGCTAAATACCCTTCACAGGTGCATTTCTGTTAGTAATTATGTGTTCAGTTTGTATGGAAGCTATATGCTATAGTAATCCGATTTGAAAATTTTTTTCGGAGATTATATGATTACCTTATGCAGTAATCCA
>NW_017537289.1:42501-44160 GCF_001853355.1 Bactrocera latifrons
TATAGCTAACCGATCTGAATAATTTCTTCCCATATTACATTATTTTAATGAAAAATAACTCTTACCAAATTTCGTGAAGATATATCGTCAAATGAGGAAGTTTCTCATGCAAGCATTTGATTCCGATCATTCAGTTTGTATGGCAACTATATGCTATAGTTAACCGATCTAAACAATTTCTCTGAATATTACATTATTGCATTAGAAAAAAATTTGTTCCAAATTTCGTGAATATATCGTGTCAAATTTGAAAATTTTCCATACAAGAACTGATTCCGATCGTTCAGTTTGTATGGCAGCTATATGTTATAGTGATCCGATATCGGCAGTTCCGACAAATGAGCAACTTCTTGAAGAGAAAATGAGGTTACAAAATTTCAAAACGATATCTTAAAAACGTAGGGCCTAGTTCGTATATATACAGACAGACAGACAGACAGACAGACGGACAGACAGACAGACGGACATGGCTAAATCGAATCAGCTCAACATACTGATCATTTATATATATACTTTATAGGGTCTCCGACGCTTTCTTCTGGGTGTTAAAAACTTCGTGACAAAATTAATATATCCTGTTCAGGTTATAATTAGTGAATTACGCGACGGCAGCCTATTACWGCTAGTGAAAAATAAGCAAGTAGCAGAAAAGTTTATAAAAACGAAATGTCTTCTCAACATTGGCGCTGTAAGCGCTAGCTATCATCAACATCTTAATTGTAACAAAAGCACCATTTATGCACCGTTTTTAAACGATGTGCCTGAAAGCGAAATAATCGAAGGACACTCAGTCCTTACGAAGTTTCCGCGGTTTATAAGTTCACTCGCAAAGTTGAAGGTGTTATAAAGACTACTGTTGTTATGCTAATATCATTCAACACTTATTCCTTTCCAAACAAAATAAACATCGTATGGAGGATGACCTCTGTGAGACCGTACGTGCCTAATCCAATGCGCTGTAGGTCATGCCAGAAATTAGGTCATACTCAAAAACATTGCAAAGGTTCCCCAACATTCGAAATTTGCAATTTTCCTTCTCCACACGATAATGACTGCATCCGAGTTATATGTGCGAATTTTTCTGGCGAGCATCCCTCTTCTGACTATACGTGTCCAAAGTATATGCAAACTAAAGAAATTTTTAAAATAAAGACGCTAGAAAAGTGCAGTATGCACGAAACCCTCAAAAAGTATAGAGAAAATACTTCCTTCCCTTCTCCCACTGCTAGCTTTGCACATGTGTTTCACATACCTACAAAAGAGGTATCCTCTGTAACCACCACACCAACAAAAATTTTAGCTATCAACAATTCCCCAAAATCTAAAAATACTCATAGAACTGCCGACAATGACTTGCCTAGTACATCAAAACAAAACGCAGAGGTCACCTCTGCACCAAACGCCAACAATAAGCATCTTTCCATCAACAAGCCTGCATCGATCAGTTCAAACTACAACAACGTCTCACATTCAGCTCAAAATATCATCGACAACTGTACCCAACAAAACTCTTTCTTAAATCCCAAACTTTTCAGTCCAACAACAGCCTTTTTCATTTATAACTTAAACAACTCCTTAAACTCGCTTAATAAATATACTGACTTCAACAATACTACTACCAACACTAATGTGCAATATAATCCACCTAATCACGAAAAC
>NW_017537289.1:46469-48752 GCF_001853355.1 Bactrocera latifrons
ATGCAAATTCACCACACGACATCCTCCCTGTCTGATCAATGATAAAATCCTACAGAATAAGCTTATGTTTTTGTCCAAGCAAAACACACCAAACGAAGTCTTTCAACAAACCTTTGCTGAACTGGAATCTAATTATACAAATAATGGCTGGAAGTTATTGTTTACGGATGGCTCCAAGTCCATCGATTCCACATCGTCAGCAGTTGGCATTGCCACAGGAGAAATTATTTGCAATTGGCTTCTCCCCTCAACGAGCTCTGTATTTACTAAAGGAAAGTTCCTCATCTGTACAGACAGCAAATCCTGTATATCTGCAATAACGTCTCCTTCCAATCGCAATCCCAGAAAATCCCCCTCAGAAAATCCAAGTAATGTGGATCCCTGGCCATCTGGTATTATAGGCAACCACTTTGCAGACCTCGCTGCGAAAAATGTAGCAAGCAAGACATTTCTAACCTTATTAAGCACAAAAGGCATCAAAAAAACGCAAGCGAATGGAAAACATTTAAATATCACTACGCGGTCATAAACCCAGCCAGAAATCGAATAATCTACTCGTCAACAGTTTCAACCAGCGCAATGAAGACGTATACTCGATTAAGGATTGGACACATTATTATAACACACGCCCACTTACTATCGGGTAAAAGCCCATCCATTTGCCCCCTTTGCGATGACACCACTTCTATCAAACACTTACTCACACTCTGTCCGATGCTTCAATCAACAGCCCACAACTCTGGCAACATTTATCTCATAAAACTACTAAGTGAACCTTCAGAAAAAAACGTTATGATTGTATATAGATTCTTAAAAACCAACGATTTGTTAAAACATATTTAAGCAACTTACATCTTTACTAACCCTTAGCTAATAGAATTTTTACCTAGTTATAATTACAAGGCGGCTGAAGGCCTCGTAGCCAGTGCTGCGTTTATGTATTTATATAATATAACCCTTTTTGTTATATGAATTATTATAAATAAATAAATACATAAATATCAGTTCTCTCAATCGGTATGCCTACCTACTGGCCATTGGATCCCACTAAAGTTCCGGATCTATTAGATTTTGTTGTRTACTCAGGCCTCTCTAGTAATTTGCTAAAAATTTAAGAAAACTTTGAACTAAGCTCTGATCACTCACCCTTAATTGAGGTACTCCAATCATCACCTATAATTTTTTAAAGTAAACCAAAAATTGTGACTGCACGTACTAATATTCCATCATTTTTTTACTGGTTAGACAATAATATTGATCTTAGTGTTAACTTAAGAACAACCGACCAATTAGACGGCTTTGTTGGAAAATTTAATAACGTTTAAAAGTAAACAATACCTTTATCCCTGCGGAAATCAAAACCCTAATAAAGAAAAACCGATCGTTGACAACAACTCCCTTGAAACCTTTTTAACCAACCTTAGCCCTAACGCAACTCGTTCTGAATGTCTGTGGAATGCAACTCATGGTATGCTAAGTACTTAAATGAAGTATTCACACCATTTAATTTTATTAATGCTTCTGATGAAAGGGAAGTAATGCACTTTTTGAACACCTAACTGAGAAGTCCATGCGAACTCCTACAATTATATTAAATGCCATACTAAGTCTTCAGCACTTTCCTACAGCCTGGAAATGTGCAGAAATAATTATAGCAATCATGCAGAAATAATTATAGCAATCATAATTATTTCTGCAACCAAAAAAACCTGAAAACTTAGTTAGTTCGTATCGCCCCATTAGTCTACTGGTTGCTTTCTCAAAGATATTCGAAAGAGTTCTCTTACGAAGACTGATAACGGTATTGGAAAATTTAAATATAATTCCGGACCAACAGTACGGGTTTCGCAGACACCACGGAACTCCTGAACAATGCCATAGAGTGTTTAATAAGATAATGTCAGCTTTAGAGCAAAAAGAATATTGTTCAGCTGTATTCCTTGGTGTGCAACAAGCATTCGATAAAGTCTGGCACCCCGGACTGCTTTACAAATTAAAGAAAAATTTACCTGCTCCCTTTTTCTTTCTTATTAAATCTTATTTAAAAGATAGACAATATTACAGGTATATAGGAAATGTGTACTCAAGTATGTATAAAATAAAATCAGGCGTACCACAGGGAAGTGTTTTAGGGCCAATTCGATATTCACAGCGGATATCAAAAAAAACAACGATGTTACGATAGCAATATTCGCTGATGACACTGCAGTCCTAACTTCAAATAAAGTGCCTTCAGAATCTTCTGACATACTACAAAATTACTTATTCCAACTAGAAGACTGG
>NW_017537289.1:49907-70777 GCF_001853355.1 Bactrocera latifrons
AAAAAAAATAAAAAATAAAAAACCAAGTTACATCCGCACAGGTAATATTTTTTATTAATCATAACTAAATATCATAATCATAACTAAATATTTATTCTCTATATACAATTTTGTTTATGGAGAAAATGGAGAACCAAATTAAATTAGCAGAAAATCTGCAGAAACTTCATTTTAAGTCCATGAGTATGGATATAAATGAAGATTTAGGAAATTTAGAAAAACACCAAGACAGTTTGGACAAAAAACAGTCACAGATTCAACGAAACCATTTAGAATTGTCCAAAGAACCCAAAAATATGAAAAGATAATTAAAAATGACGTATAAGGGACGGTGGGTACGCTTTACTTGATGGAGTACGCCAAGTTAAAATGCTTTCTAAATCCTTTAGTTCGCAAGCTTCAATTCTTATTAACAGAATTATAAAAAAATATTGAAGACTGCAAAATAAACGAAATATGCTCTGTAGACTTATAGAAAAAACTCGTGATGCTGTGTTTGAATTTATTAGCCAGCACGAAAATGAAGAGTTAACAAGTAAATTCTATGATTTAAGAAATAGATTTTAAAAACTCAAAAAAAAAAATAAAAAATTCTGCCAATCTTACGCTGCCTCAAGTGTTTTTAAAACTAAATTAAGAGGATCGGCTGCAAGTTGTATGGCAAATATGCCTTCAACCTCAACAAATTTTTCAGTTGCCTGGAACCTTAATGAAAAATTTACTAATAAGAGATTACTAGCAAATACTTGTAGTGGCTTTGGAAGCCTCAATTTGTCTGCAGATAATTTGGTACAAGCTTTTTTAAACTATACGCTTGTGCAAAAATTAGACAACAATTTAAAATTTGGGTATGAAATGTCTTAAAAACCCTAGGGAAATAGCTACCTTAAATTCACTACAGTCGTTTCTGAATCATGAAGGGAATGCACTAGAAGCAGTACAAACTTCAAAACATCACCAAAATTTCAAAATGCAGAATTTAAATGCATAATGGGATATAATACTTCCAACAATATATTTTATTGTTATAAATTTAAAGCTCTTTCTACACAGGAAAAATGAGATGAAGTAATGAAAATCAAATTATGCAAAAATTTCTTAAAACAGGGCACTATATAAAAGAGTGTAAAGGCAAAAGTTGCCTCACAAAGACAAATCCTTTAAAGCAAAAAGTACAGTGATTAAAAATACTAAAAATGGGGGATTAAAAAATGATTCTCAACATATCCTACTAACCACAGCAATTGTTGGTATAAAAGGTCGTGATGGAAGAATAATAAAGGCACGTGCCTTATTAGATAAAGGGTCTCAAGTTCACCTTATAACCAAAGAACTGAAAAATTAATGAAAACTTCCTTCCAGGAGAGAATCCATTATTATTGAAGGGGTTGGACGAAACTAGATCAATACAAAAGAAAGAGTTAGTCTTCAATTAAAAATTTAGACACCATTGTGGTACAAAATATTATGTCGCATGTTCCCACAAAATTCACTAAATTAAAAAAATTCCAAAGAATATAAAACTGGCCGACCCTTCATTTAATGTTCCAGGTAAAATTGACTTACTTTTAAGTGCGGACATATTCTTTGATTTGATAAAAGAAGAGAAAATATATGTTGAAAACCTGAATTACAAATTCTAGAACAGTGTGTTTCGATGGTTGATATATGGATCAACTAACGTAAGCTCAAAATTAGTACAGTGTGGTGCTGTAGCACATTTAGATAAAAAGCTAGATAATCAACGAAAAAAGTTTAGGAAAATAGAATCCCTTGAAAGATGTGTTAATAAAACCAAAAATGAAACACAGTACGAGAAATGCTTTCGTAATAATTTAAACTTTTATGCAGATAGTAAATTTACTGCAGCCTTTCCTTTCGAAAAGAAAAATATAAACTTCTTCTTCACAAACAAAATTAAGATTAATCTCTCTAAAAAAAATAATAAACCACAAAAAGAAGTAAATGTTAGGTTCCTTTTGAATATACTAAAACTGGTACATTGGTACTTTTTAAAGAACAAAATATTCCGCCATTGCAGTGGAAGATATGACGAATTGAAAACGTCATTTTATGCCAACATTTGATATACTCGACGATATTTGAAGAGAATTTAGTGAACTCAATGACTCAGCAGCAACTCAATGATTGAACAGTTTCACGACAACATCGCGGTGACGGGGAGAAGGATGAAAAAGAAGACTATGTCAGTGTTACCCTTTAAATGATCATTATACTACTCCTTGTTTGACCAGATGAACGAAGAGTACCTAATATACTATATATTGTATTGAACAGACCTTACTGTTCTTAGATGGTCAGCTCCTGAACTTGATTCTCGATAAGTGCATGAAAAGTTCCCAAAATATCCACAGGTCATTAAGGCGTTGAGCGAAGAAACTACAACCGGTGTACACAATAGGGTGGGTAGATTCCGGACTTTTTTCGATTCGGGATTTTTAAAAGTGCGGAAAAGTTGATTTAGTACTTCCTGATTCCTATACAACTTTTTGTTTTGAGATCGGATTGCATCTTCAACCCCAACTTCGGCCTTGAAATTTCGGAAATTCGCCTAAAATCGTGAAATTGTCTACCTAGCGACTGAAATACGCATCTCATGGCAAAATGTATAAAACAAAAGTTATTTGTCACGTCATTTGCTACCGAAATGGTATGATCATGGTCGTAGGGCGAACCGTTCCCGAGATACGAGCGCAAATGTGGCCCGCCACATCACAAGGTGAAAATTGTTGCAGCTCTCAACTCTTCGGGTTCCTCCCAAGCCCAAACCAACCAACCAACCATATGTCAGGCTTGTTTTAGTCTGAATATTTGGCAAATTTATTGATAAAATCAGATTTTGTACTAAACTTTGGCACTTGTTGCCTAGATTTCAGAGTAGATCATATAAAACGAACACGAGATTGGGGGCCAATAACTTTAGAAGGTGCCTCTGTCACCATTTTGACGGTTCTCTCGACTTCCACGATGTGAAAGTTGAACTCATTAAATTTCCATACCTCTGCAGTGTCACCGGACAGCCCTTTTATGAGTTCTTCGTTAGAAACTGAACAAAGAACTGGTAGAACAGTCAAGGTAWTAGTCTTCCAGTTAATCATATCGTAATAATTATTAGCTTTGAAATTCAGCTTTGGCACTTTATTACATCTGACCCTTCCATTTCCAGTGTCAACATCTGCTTCTCTGGCTGCCAGAAGACGGTCAAGGGCCGGCTTTCTGACTTCCGTTCGTCAATCATCATATTAAGGAGAATGTTTTCTGGAAGAGCAAAGAAAGCATTCTGTTGAATGGATGAATCGACAACCTTGCGCAGTTTAGCAGGTAAGTCTCTCGACCTTGGAAGTGCAGCATAGAGATGGTGCGAGCCATCTTTGATTGAACTGTTGAATCTTATTGAGAACCACAAAGGTGAGTAAACTGTAAGTATGTACTTACCAAAATCTTTATTTCCTTTGTTGGTTTGTTAGTAGAAATGTATAATCTCAGAATTCTATTTGCACAGGTGAGCCAGCGAGATTTGCACATGTTACCTGGATGCATCGACGCTAAACCTGAGGAACATTGACCCGAAATAACAGCTCTGATATTCTATAGAGATAAGCTTGGTCTGTGCTAAGTTGGGTCGGATTAATAACTTCAGAAGGTAATTGGCAGGATGGAAAACTTTCAAATTTCACAACAGGCAAATTCTCACAATCAGGGAGCAGTTTACCTATGTCGCCAGAGAAGGCACTTGGGCTCTTTGAGACACCATCTATGTGTTCGAAAAGAGCACGAAATGGAAATTCGTTGAAATGTAGAAGACAAACAACCCACTGTAATGGCCTACCTATTCTTTCTTCTAGTTTCCGAATGATTCCACCTTTCCAACCTGTGTTCGTGTTGGTGCCATCAGCTCGGACAACTTCTAGATGTTCCCCATCAACTGAATTGTCTTGTAAATGTTGCCATATAGCTTGCGTCTCCTCCTCAGCTAACCCGTAAGGAGACGTGACGTTGCCAAAGTAATGACAACCAGGTTCTGCTATAAGAGAAATATGTTCCTGTTCGACAGTGTCGCGGTAGTACTTTTCACTTTCGCTGGCTTGTGTAAGTGTATTGTCTTTGCGGCCGTCAAAATACAGGCCATATGCAGAGTCAATACTTTCGGTGTTTTGGAGCTAAACTCCAACACTTTTTTTTTGCCCGACTAATCTTGCATTTGTCATTGACAAAGCTAGCCTGATGCTCTGTTATCAAACCTGCTTTTTTGGCATCCAGAAAAGCAGATGAAGCAATCGAGGCCGCTACTCTATCACTTACTCCAAATCCTTGCCCAGCTAAAGCAGTGTGTTCTAATACTAGTGTGTTTGGTTTGGTTTTAGAGGAAGGAAGAGAAAATTTATCATCACTTCGTTTTTATAAGAATCCATGTACGACGAACATACATTGTTGTCGTCTGTATAAGAGTCTGGCTGATCTGAATGGTCACGTGTTCTAGCTGATACTTTTCTGGTAAGTGTTGATGTTGAATGACGTTTTAAATGCTTTTCTTTACGTTCATTTTTCTTTGTAATCTTTTTTGTTTCAGGTAGATCAACACTTCCAATGCGACCAGTTCTTCTAGTTCTCTGGTCCAAGAGAAATGGTTGTTCATTGATAGGAACTTTCCTTTCCTGTGCAAGAAGAAATAAATACATTTACAAGTAGCTATGTCAAATAATTTTCCGGCAGAAGAGACAAAGTCGTCTCTTTTAGAGCTCAAACCTATTGGGTTCCTTAAAAACATTTGTTTAAGAGTCAGAAATTTCGTATGGTATGTGGTGAGCATTTGTACAACTCTAGTGTGTGAAACTATCGGAATAGATGACTTTTTGAAAGTATTTTCAAACTTTTTTGCAACTATTTCTTGTGTCGCCTCGGAGTCGCCCTATACGAAATCTTTCAAACTGATAACACAAAAGAACATCCTGGTAAGTAGGTAACTGGGACTCAGAGAGATTGTAYGGATATATGCCAAACACAGGACATTTCTGTCTAAATTTAAATTTAGATACAGACCTTTTGAGTTCTGTGTTCTGTTGAGAGAATATAAGTGATAGMACTCGGCGAAACCAACGACAAGAGTGAAGGAACTCGATGAAAAAATATTTATGTGGAGACCAGTCCGAACGTGTCGTATGGCGCAGGGAAATGAATGTAAGTGATAGAACTCGGCCATTTCGGTAGCAAATGACGTGGCAAATAACGTTTGCTTTATACATTTTGCCATGAGATGCGTATTTCAGGCGCTAGGTAGACAATTTCACGATTTTAGGCGAATTTCCCAAATTTGGGGTTGAAGGTGCAATCCGATCTCAAAGCAAAAGGTTGCATTGGAATCAGGAAGTACTAAGGCAACTTCTCCGCACTATTAGAAATCCCGAATCGAAAAAAGTCCGGAATGGACCCACTCTAGTACACAATGGTGAAGGAGAGACATCTAGGTGTGCCAGCCATCAACGTCAACGACTCGGTGACATAGAGTAAATTCTATAATCTGTATGGTTGTCGCGAGTCGCTAATTGATGGTATTAAATGGCCCACCAATGTGATGATTGCTGGCAAAGTGTGTTTTTTTTTTCCTTTTTTTTATAGTAGGAGGAAGCATCGAAAGCCGAAGTGCGGAACTTTAATCCGCTAAACCTTACTTACTCCCAACTCAAGACTCTCCCACGAAACCACCAGATAAGGTATTACTTCATGGGAGTGACAAGACATTTTACGTCTCCTCTATGGCACGGACGGACTGACGCCTACTCTGCTGTAAACGTCTTAATGTAGTCATGATGGAAGTAGCCGCTTCGCGAACAGCTATCCACTTGTCAGAGGACTGACCATAAATGCAGTCAAGTTTCCACCGTTAGGTTTGTAACTTTTCCCTTATGTTTCGAAACCGAGAACAATGGAAAAGCAGGTGTTCAGAGTCTTCTATGGACTCCGCCCACATCGAACGATACTGACTGACGTAATTGTAAAATTTGTATAGGTAGCCTCTGAAGCACGCATGACCGCTTAATATTTGGGTCAGGTGGAAATCCAGGTCCCAATGTCGTGAACTTATCCACGTATGGTTGTCAGGTATAAGTCCGTGGGTCCACCGTCCTTTAGCTGAGGTTTTCCACCGCTGCTTCCATATAGTTATGCTCTTCTTTCTCTCTTCTTTCTTTTAGATTTCTGTAATTGGCCCTGATAGCTCATATAAAATCCTGAGCTCGTCACCCTGGATGGCTATGGGCGGCATATTATGGCATATGCTTTGAGGTTTAGTGCTTGCATCCATACTGGAGCTGCATATACTATAACTGAGGTCATAGCTTTTGCGATTAGAAGTCGGCGGCTGTAGCGCACACAGCCTCTATTTACCATCATTCTTTATAAGGCGTTATAAATCTTATTTGCTATGTTTGCCAAGTGCTGCTTGAATTTCAGTTTTGAGTCCAATATTACCCCTAAATACTTCAACTACGGTTGAGATATAATCACGCACTCTCTTATAGTGAGAGTTATTTTTTCTCAATGTTCCTGGTGCTTATGAGCAATACCTCTGTTTTGTGCTCAGCCAGTTCCAAACTCTTGGAAGAAAACCATTGGCGTATACCATTTATGCATTCATTACATTTATTTTGTAGGTCATCAAGTTGTTTACCTAGTGCTACCACTATAAGGTCGTCCGTGTATGCGATTATCTTAACGTTTTTAGGCTGTGGAATTCTTAGCACCCCATCATAAACTAGATTCCATAAGAGAGGGCCTAAAACAGAACCTTTTGGTACTCCGCTTGTAATAGGATAGCTCTTCGCTGCCTTCGGTGGTGTCTTAGATCAGCTTTCTATTTTTAAAATAACTCATAACGATATTTATGAGGTACCGAGTGGCGCGTATTCCATATAGGGCTTCGAATATATTTTTTTCCATTTAGCAAAGTTGAATGCATTTTTTACATCCAGGGTGATTAGCGCACAATATTTTTTTGTACCACTTTTTCATCTTTTGCCACTTACTGCTCTTTTCGCAGTGTCGACAAGTTCTTTCAGTGCATCGATAGTAGACCTTTGTTTTCTGAAGCCGTATTGTCTTTCTGGTAGTCCGCCGGCTTCCTCCATTTGCAATCTCCAAGCGGTTTCTTATTATACTTTCGTACACTTTTCCCATTGTGTCGAGCATATACAGAGGTCGATACGAGGAGAGTTCATCTGGTGTTTTTGTTTGGTTTTGGGTTTAAAACTAGGACTGGACTTTCCAGGGATCGGGGAACATCCCTTCTTTTATGCATGCGTTGTACATTTTTAGAGCTCTGTTTGGTATTCTGTCGATACCAGGCGCTTTGTTGTTTTTGATTTTTTTGGCTATTTCCAATAGTTCTTCTTCTGTAACCAGTGGGGGCTATTCAGCATCTTCTTTTCGTTGATCGGCGTTAGTAATCAGTTCGTGCGACGGAAATAATGCCTCGACGACTTTCTTCATGGACGGAGCGCATTTGGGTTGCTGCTGCTTATTTTTGAATTTAGACAGATTTTATAAGTAGTCCCCCAGGGGTCTATATTCGCTTCTCCACAGATTTGTTTCTTTTGCTACGGGTTATAGCTGACTTTAAGAGCTTTTTTTGGTTTCCGTTTTCATCGCTTTGATTTCCTTGTAGGCGACGGTCAAGGTGCATGGCAGAGCTTTCTCAGCGTGGCAATTTCTTTATTCCAACAGTATACAGGTCTTCGCTTATTGTAACATTTCGTCCTTCGCATTGTAGCGTCGCATTCTGCCATCAGTTCCTTTCGCATTGCGGTTACTAAGTAGACGCCGCCTTCGCCTGGTGCTAGCTGCACTCCAGGCTATTTCAAAAACGTCTGTATCAAAATCTGTTTACTTACAGCTTCTTTTTCGTGTAGTGTCAATGCTTGAGGGTTCCTGTGCTCGAGAAAACGAAGCGTCTGCAATGATTGCCATGTGGTCACTATATGTAAACATGTCTGACACCTCCCACTTAATGTGTCTGCTAAGTGCGTCATTTGCAAACATCAGGTCTATTATAGAGCCTTTATTTCCTTTTTGATAGGTATTTTTGATGCCACTATTAATAATTGTGAGGTTGGTTTGACTCATGAATTCTAGAACCAGACGCCCACGATGGTTTGAACATCTGCTACCCCAAGCAGTACACCATGCATTAAAATCTCCCGCCATTATAATCGGCCATTTTCATCTGCTTTCTAAAGATAATTCAAGGAAGAAGTCTTCAAATTCTCCACTGGATGCGCTGGGACGGGCATAATAGCTTACGAAATACATTCCTCCTATTTGCGCCCATATGAAACCATTTTGCTTCTCTGCAGCAATATGTTATTGACTGTCCGTTGCTCCAAGTACTTTCAGAACGTTGGCAGTATTGCTCACTCAGTAAGGCGACATCAATGTTGCTTTCTATTATGGTWTGTTGCAGCAGTGCTTGTGCCGCGGCGCAGTGATTTAAGTTCAATTGCAATATTCTCATTTTTTCGTTGTYTTTAGCAACTCCATGTACTTAGGGCAAGTCGTGCTCAGAACAGAGTGCTCCCCTTTGCACAGCATGCAATTTGGTGTATTATTGCATACTTTTGATGTGTCCCGGGCTTCCACAACGTGAGCAAAGAGAGGACCTGTCGATAACACTGCTACATTTACCTGGATGGAAATATCTGTAACAACGGGAAACAGGCGAGTACTCCCGAAGGCGACAGATCGACCATACGATCTTTACTTTGCCTATTTTAACGACAGTGTTAGCGTCTGGAAAGCGCAAGCATATAAGGGCTATTTGAGTGCCGTTTCTTGTCTTCCGCATATTTTTGATAATTGCTTGCCCTATATTCTGAAAACCGCACTCTTTTTGTAATGCGTCGCAGATTTCTTCGGGGGTGATTACCTCGACCAGGTCCTTGCACATTATAGTGACGTTATGCGATTTTTTCTCCAATCACTCCCTCTAGTGCGCTCTCGAAGCGGATTCTCTAGATTTTCAGCCTTGTCATACAGGCTTGTTATGCAGCTTACAAGGTCTCGCATAGCTTGATTAATATACCTCTGCCCAGACATCATAGTTTGAAGATCCTTGACTTTTGTGCCCAGTTTGCAAAAAGAATTACCACCATCACCGTTCTGCATTTGCTCATCTTTTCCGCACTTGTTTTGTTGGTCGACGTTTTCACAACTTTTTATTGGTCCAGCAGCGGTGGTCCTCTCGTTTTTGCTTTTTGGAGGCGTTCTCAAAATCTTCGAATTCCTCCGAAAAGGATTCACTGGTGTATTTCTCAAACTATTTTAGAGGCCATATCTCTGCCAGAAAATAGTTGGGAACACCTGTCAGTGGGTATGTTCAGTCCTTTGTCCTAAAATCTTAGTTGTTTTTTTTATTGGCTGGCAATGCCGTAAAGAAAGGCAAAGCGAAGAAGGAGAAACGCAAAGGAGAAACAGCTGACCGAACAAAACAATACGGCAAATTAAATTAAGTGCAAGTTTTGTTTCGCTGTTATATGGGGAATATCTATTTTAAGTATTTTTTTTTTTTTGTGTAAATTTAGTAAGTAAGTAAAAATAAAGTTGTTATTACAAATCAGATTTTACTTATCTATTTGCTAGGTTCAATATCCAAATTGAAGGGTCCAGTCTCCCGGTAAGTCGGTACATAACCTATGGCACTTTCAATAATTATAATTATGTGATTTCGCAAAAATGTTCAGGGACTACAAAGAAACCCGTCCACTTACTTCAAACACACATGCAAAGTGTGCTGTTTTGCTGGTTATGCAATATACACTGGCGGACATAATTATTCACACATCACTGAGTTTACCACAAAAACGGTTGTATCTTTTGAATAATAAAAACTAGGTTATAGTTTTGTTCTAAGAAAATCTTTATTCATATCTCTGGTATTTAAAAATAACATTAATTTTAAAAATTAACTTTCCAGTTTAAATAAATCTGCAAAAATTGCATTTTACTTCGTTTATATGAGGGACAAAATTATTCACACAACTCAAAGTCATATCATTTAAATGAAAAAATTTAGCAATAAAATCTAACGGAAGCATTTGGAGAAGTACCGCTATGAACGCTACACTCGAAATTTGTTATTTTACATTGAATTTCCGACATTCGGTATTGTTATTTGTGCAAGTAAGTTGTAGATATTGAAAATGGGTCGTAAATTAAAAGAAACTACCGTCGAGGAAAGAAAAATAATTTTAAATTTACATAAACAAAATAAGTCAAGTGCTGAAATTGGTAAACTTGTAAATAGAAGCAGATATACCATTTAYAGCATCATAAAGCGCTTTAAAGGAGAAGAAGACCTTCAGAGTCGTGCTCATACCGGCAGACCCCGAATGCTGACCAACGCTGAAGAACGGCAGATTGTAAGAAAAATTAAAAAGAATCCCAAAATTAYCTCYACACAGGTGGCAGCAGAAGTTCGTGAAGAAATTGGGAAACATATTCACGCAAAAACAGTACGCAGGACCTTGCATCGTGCAGGCTACAGTTCACGTATAGNTAAACTCAATGATGTGTGAATAATTATGTCCGCCAGTGTAGGTAAAAGTTAAGCTCTGTGTAGTTTCGGCGGAATCGTTATTGTCACCCAAATCGATGCTGTCATTGCTTTGCAAGCGGCTATGAAGTAACCACCATGTAGCAAGCAAAGAAGCTACCAGCGTTAGAATCTGCTATCTTCGTTGATTATCCAGTGAGAATTTCATGACATTTCATTGATTAAAAGTGAAGTTACTGCGTTTTAAGTGTCAGTATGTTTGTGCTATCGGTGCGAAAATGAGATTCGTACAAAGGGTCAATAATAAATTTGTTTTAAAATTGGTAAAACTTTTACCGAAATGTTTCGATTGATATAAAAAATTTATGGCGATGATTGCCTGTCTCGTAGCAGAATGCAAGAGTGGTTTCAATGTTTTCAAAGTGGTCGTGAGAGCATAAATGGCGATCAACATGTCGGCCAAAAAAAATCCGTGATCCATCAAAAGTGTGAGTGAATTCATCAAAAATCATCCGAACTCATTATTGAAATTCATGGAAATAGAATTATTAACTACATTAACCACTCCCCGTATTCACCTGATGTGCGTCTCCTTCTTCTTCTTTTTCGGAAAATTGCATTTGCCCATGAAAGGAAAGAGTTGTGCATACTTAGAGGCCATTCAAAAGGCTTGCACCGGCCTACTGGCGACCATACCGGCCAACGAGCTAAAGCACTCGTTCGACATGCTTTTGGATCGTTCAAAAAGCTGTATTGAAGCAGAAGGAGGTAAATTCAATTTATTCAAAATAAAGAAAATTGATTTTGCGAAAAAAACCATTTGTTGTGTTTTTATTTAAAGTCCTGTCCAGGCCTCAGGGATTTGGTGTATGGGTATAGATATCGAGGGTATACGCTCTCCTGTCTATTTCGGCCCGCCCCCTGCCCACGATGCGCTGGTAAATCAAAACAGAAGATAATGAATAATTTTTTGAGAAACAATACAACCAATGATACGAGCAACAATGATAACAGTAGCAACATCTATGCCGCTCTGATTAGTGGTGGACCTAGATTAAAAAATAACGGGATTAGCAGGGAGTTAGATACTTATAAGTTCCTCTCAGGGAACACCAAGTTCGGATATAGACCACTTTAAACGCGCACCGAGGTCAGGTAGATCGACCATAATTGACACACCTTTTGCCAGTAGCTCCCAGTGGTGGAAGATTACCCGGCAGATAAACGACCTATACAGACACAGTGACCACCTGGCTCTCTTGATAGAAATAGATAACCCCACGCCGTTACAAGGATTCTGTCCATCAAGAAAAGCCCAAACCAGAGGCTTGAAAGTCGACGTCCTTGATGAAGAGGTATTCAAGTTGATATTGGATAGCAGCCCGTACAACGCTGCTGCAGAAACGGAACAACAGGCGGAACACTTAATACGACACATCAGGCATGTGACGCCGCTATGTGTAGAAAAAAGCAAGGCATGCACAGAAAACCTACATACTGGTCGAATGACAAAATTGAAGTTCTACGAAGCTAATATCATAAAACAAGGCGTCTGTACCAAAGAATGTGACAATGGACGAATTATGCAGTTCTACAATAATGCTTTAAGAGGAAGCGAAATTACCTCAAAAAAGTATTAAAAGGAGAAAGGCCTGCTGCTTCAAAGAGTTGTGCAATAAACTCCATGGGGTGATGCCTACAGGATAGTGATAACATAAGTCCGAGGACACAAAGGCCAAGCTCCAACATGTTCCAAAGTACTAAAGACTGTAGCAGAAACCCTTTTTCCCGCGCAACCGTCAGAAGAATATCGTTCAGAAGAAACCGGAACAATACCTACACCACTCATTGACAAAGAGGTTGTTGAGGCAGCAGAAATGTTGGCCAATAAAAAGGTTTCAGGGCTGGATGGCATACCAGGCCATAGATAGCCATTAAACGCAACACTGACGCGTTCACAAGGCTGTTCGCAAAGTGCTTACCATAGGGCTTACTTCCAAAAATTTGGGAAGTGCAACGTCTGATTCTAATACAAAAACCAAACAAATCGCCTGGAGAACCAAACTCATACCGAAAACTGTGCATGTTAGACACGATGGCAAAAATACTAGAGCGAATAATATGCGTACTCTTGGAGCAACATCTCGGAAAAGAGCAACCGGAACTGGCCGATAACCAATATGGTCGCATATAATAAGAAATCTTCAATTAAAGAAAACACCACCCTATTTGCTGAAAATAATCCCCAACTACATGTCGAACAGGGTCCTGCCATACGACACAGACGAAGGACCACAACGCTGTATGGTGACGGGCGGTGTTCCACAAGGCTTAGTCCTAGGCCCACTTCTGTGGAATATCTTATATGATGAAGTGCTGCACCTCCCATTACCCAAGCAGGTACAAATAATTACGCGGATGAGATCGCGGTGACTGTGGTAGCGAAAGAAATTCACGAAATAGAGCGTCTGTGCAATCATGCAGCGGAAAAGTCAAAGAATGGCTTATGGTAACAAAGCTTCAACTAGCTGGTCAAAAGACGGAAGCAGTACTATTCACAAGCAGGAAGAAACTAGAGGTTTCCACTCTCAATATTGATGGATATATAATTACCACACAGCAATCTTTGAGATATCTAGGAGTGATGATAGACTCGAGGTTAAGTTACAAGACGCATATAGACAAAGCCTGTGGAAAGGCAGCTAGGGTGAAGGCAACGCTAACGAGGACAATGGCTAACATTGGTGGACCAAGTCAGAATAGACGAGTCCTCTTGGCCAAAGGGGGATAGCACTGCAGCAAAAACGGCGGAATCAATAGTGCGTCATATCAGGCCTCACGCCACCAGACATAATGGTCATGGAAATTAAGCGGGTATTCGACAAAACGAAAAGCACTGGCAATCGCTTAACGAATGAAGAGCGGAAGCAGTAAAGACAAAGGAGCCTAAACGAATGGCAGAAACGATTTGACGAAGCAACTACGAGGAGATGGACGCACAGAAGCAAGCAACCATGGATAGAACGGAAACACGGAGAAACTGATTTTTACCTTACTCAGATTTTAACAGGTCATGGATGTTATAGAGAATATCTATACAAATACGGACATGACGACGAAACAAATTGCTCCTTCTGCAACAACAGCAATTAAAATGCATTATATTACATATCTTCTTTTCCTGAAAAAGAAAGACTAGAAATAGAGAATGTGGTAAACGATCGCGTGACTCCGGAGAATATAGTGCCTTATATGATCGAATCGAAGATGGTCTGGAACAGAACAAGAGCGTGGGCAGCTATAGCTAAAATTTGTGAATGAAAGGCCGAATGGCTAAGCTTGGTCACACGATTTAATGCCTAGTGACAGTTCCGTGGGCCAAATACAAGCAAAGACGACGGAGTTCAGGGTTTTGTACGTAGGCGTATTGTGTCGGAAGTCCTGCTTGGGCGTACGGCCAATACGAATCGTGCATATCGAAAACATAGGCGAAAAAAACGGGTAATGCGTCTGGGCGTACTTAATATGTTTGTGGCACGCTTGAGTTGCTCAGCGCACCGCTGCTGCAAAAATGTGCGCTGTAATTAAATATTAAATGTAAAGTAATTCGTTGAGCGTGCACGTGTATATGTGCACATGTGTGTGTTAGTGTAAAGCATATTATGCTGCATTCAATATGGCGCGCCGAGATAAAATGCGAGCGTGGTGTTGTTGTTTTGCAATGTGTTGTGCGTTAAATGCGTAAAACTGGCTATACGTGCCAAAAAATAATCTACAATGTGCTTAAATAATATATGAATTTGTAATCATTTTGAAAATAAGTAGTATCGTGTTTTTTAAATAAAATTGTTCTGAAATGTGTACTTCCTCTTTTATCATTTGTTGGTTGCAAATTCTACAAGTGCAATTCAGTTTTTCGTGGTATATATTTTAGCAATATAAATTTGTATCCACAATCATTTTCCAACGTATATTTGTACTTCTCAAACGGTTAATGACGGGCTTACACTTTCGTATTCCCATCTGACTTCTTCAGAAACTTGTTTATAAGGTAAAGTACACAGCGCTTTCATGGAGGTTAAATACTAAGAGGAGGAGTTCGTAGGGGTTGTCCAATAAGCAATCATGCGGTAAGGATAAAAAGCTTCAAGAACGTTTTTGTCAATGCTGTCGAAAGCTGCTTTGAAATCGACAAAAAGGTGATGCGTGTCGATTTGTTTGTCAACTGGATCTACCACATTGCGAAAATCTGGTCTATGGTAGACTTGCTTTTTGATAAAATTTTCGGGCTACACTCATGTTAGTCATCATCTCTAGCCCTTCATACTCAAATTTGTCTGCCTGCCTTATCTTCAAAAAGCTTTTGACAAGCTCTAAGAGCTTTTAGAAAGCTTTTGAATTTTTCAAACTTTTTGAAATTAAGATAGCTTTCAGGTATTATCAGATCAAATTCATTGAAAACGATCAACTACTTACAAAGTGAAAAAAATTTTCTGTGTTAAAATATTAAAAAATTTATATTTCAAAAACTGAATCATAATTTTTTTAAATTTTTTTATAGCCATTTTCTAAGAATTTTACTTTTATAAGGAATAACTTTTCTATCAAAATTCTGTGTTACATTTCTGGACCACAAAACCCTATTTGTGCTCAATTTGTATCATATAAATGGGCTTTTTTATTTGTAGAGCTCTTCTATCCAGAGATAGCTGCAACCTGAATGCACTATTATAGAATCACAAAAATAGTTACTTCACAGATTTTAAAAATCACCAAAGGCTTCTGAGAATTCGAATATATCACGAATGGGTGTTATGTAATCATTCAGTTGAATTGTCGAGAGCTTCGTTTGGCTTAAATACTTTCAGTTTTCTACGCTTCAAAGCAAATTATCTGCTTCTATTGAGGATGGGACCTGAGTATATTGAAAACTACATTAAATTAATATATAGCAAAGTTAATATGATTTTTCTCACTTATTTTCTCATCTCCTTGCTGTTTAATTTTTATGAAAAAATCCAGCAATACTGCAAAAATATTAATTTCAAATACCCACATCTGCATTGCGTTATCTGTGCGTGGGTGTGAGTGAGGAGCTTATGAAAGTCCGTGTGTGTGTTCATCAGCGCCGCTTCACTCGCTTTTGTTTACTTCTTGCTATTTACAGAACTTCGCACTTCCGCTACTCTGCTTTGCCTTTGTCTTTAAGCGACTCTGCTTGCGTGCTCTGCTGAGCGGTAATGGAGTTCCTTCTACACACTCGTAAATAAACTAAAGCACTAACCAGCAACTGCCTTTCTCTTCTTCTTCTTAGTTTTCATTTCCTTTGCATGTGCGCTTTTTTGTGTGCGAGTGCTGCTTCTCTACAAAATTATTTATTGGATTCTGAACGCTGCTTGCTCTTGTGACACAAAAGCTGGCGTTTTTGTTCTTGTTGTTACCGTTGTTGTCGTCGCAGTGAGTTGTGTCGTCGCGGATTTAATAAAATTCAATTTTGCATGCAAATTTCATTTTACATTCATTCATAAGAAACTTATACACGAAGAATTCTTATATAATGGTTTTGTACATCAACTAAAACAAGTGCTAACACTAGCGGCAATGTTTAGTATTAAGCAAAGTTACGTAGGTTGCAAACCTTCAAAAACAAATTGTGTAATGAGAAAAGTTGTGTATTAGTATGAGTGATGAAGCGTGGGGTTTTGTGTAGCTAACACACCTACATTTTATACTTTTATGGGGCCGGTGTTGGCGATTGATAGAGTTTATCCACAGTTGAGCGGTGTATTCATATTTTAATTATTTGTGGTATTCTTCTTCTGAGATATGCTACTATTATCCTTAGGGTTATATACAAAGTTGGTAAAAAACCTGTGGAAAACTTTTTGCTGCTGTGTTTCATGACGACTGATGATGAAGTAGATGGTGGAGACTTTTGTCTCTTCGTCTACTCTAGTTACAGTCTACAAGCTCGCTGACTAGTCAAGTAATGCATGACCTCATTAGCAATAGCTTCAAGCTTCTTCCATAGTACTCAGTGATTTCAGTAAACGCTGATCAAAAATCATAAATTTTGTGGCTGCGATATTTTTCTGCCTGAAACTGAAACGTGTTCGAATAATACTTAGCAAGAGATAACCGCACATTTGACTGTTCGAGAAACTATCGATCCACGTCGGTGGAACGATAGTATACCTCACTTGCGTCACCATCCTAACCAAACTTCACGGCCGCCAAAGTTGCCGTCGCCTTGTTCTTACCCTGTGAGACTTAAACTCTTTTTATTGCCATTTTTTATACTCGGTGCCATTATTTTCTTAATCCGCTATTTGAGTACTTCGCAAAGTCGTGAAAAACTACCAAATTAGCAAAAATTAAAAATACAATAACCTCGGCAATAACCAAAAAGTATAAAACTTCTCTTGCTCCTCCCAACTGCAATTGTACAAGTTTCAATGCACTTTTCGAATACAGAATATATTTAGTTCACAATCATTACTTACCCGTTGCATACTTAGCAGTTGTACTAGTAAAGATGCTTGGCTACTTTCTTCGGTGTTTCATTTTTATGCATTCCATGGCTGGGCACTTGAACTGTGACTGTCATGATACTTCTGTGTTGATGATTTTGCTGGCTGGTTTTGAAGCTATGCTGTGTTCCACTCAACTTTTGGCAAGCGTCACACACTTTGGAGCAGTCGCATCAATATTATTTTTTCGCCACAATGCGAAGCGGAAGTATTTTATGCTGAGCAGCAGCGGCAGTAGCTTTGCTGGTTGAGGCGCATAGTTTGGGAAATGCCAAATGAACGCATGCAATAAATATGACGAGAAATATTAGGTTTAGTACAGACCCATTTACAAAACTTATGTTCGAAATGGGAACTGAGTTCGTTGGAATTGGGGCTGGTTTGGGCGGTAAGTCTGTAGGGCATTTGCAAGGTAAAAATAGCGTTCATTTGCGTATAATCCTCAACTAATTCGTACTCGCGCTCCCAAACATTATTTGCGGAACGTTTTCTGATCTCAAAAATTCGTTAAATAATGCTGTATTTTCGAAGTATATAGCAAATATCAAATAGTTGTCAAAAATAAGTAATCATGTTCCCGTTGAATACATTCATGTTACCAAAAACACGGCGAAAAGTATATACTACAATATCTTTTGCTCCGCTTTATGTCCGATACGAATATTTTCAGGATTAATGGTTTACAGTTAATTTTCTCACTTTAGAAACATGAACTCTCTCATGACCTAAGAGCTTCTATAATTTCCAACTGCATTTGTTGTAATTTGTCCCAAACTGACAAAAAAAAAAATGCAGAACTGCAATACAGGCCTTGAGCTTGCTGATACCGCCTATATTTTTATAAATCTCATTGTTTGGTTCGACTATATAAAAATAGCTTGTAGAGGTTATCTGTTTAAAGCAGCTATGAATTCTTCCCTGTACGTACATAAAACAAACGTTGTTCCCAAATATTGATTGAGCTCGTCAGATCAGAAAATTAGTTCCTTTAGAACTAAAAAGTGTTCCTCTAAATTGATAAGCTTCTCAATCTGTATGTAGTTTTCAAAATACTACTTCTTTAATCCTACACTTATTGCGGCTATAAACATCATATTATTGCCATAGTATTGCGAGCCACTTTGGTTCAGAGACCTGAACATATATCTAAAAACTTTCGTCAGCTAAGCTGATTTGGACTGAAGCTCGGAAACCATCTATTTAGTGCTAACATTTCCTAAATGTTCCAACTATACTTGTTTCGCATCCAAAATATGACCCAGGGTTGTTCATCGTGTCTGCCTGTATTTGTCAGCACATTTTTTTAGTTTATACTCTTTTGGGTTACTTGCGCCTCGGCCTAACTGAACATTCACTTTTTCCTGCGGTGCATTCTACTTTGTCGGCAAGTAGAGATTTTGGCGAAATTGTTGCAATGCGAGTGGGTTTATTGCAGTCAAGCCGGCAACTGCTCAACGCTCCACTATTTTTACAACTACTAGTCATACATTTTACCCCTTTTTTTATCATTATATTTGATGTTATTTATGTTGTGTTGACTATGCTTATCTTTTCCGGCTCCCGCCTTGCATGACCGACAATAACAAGCTTACAAAGTAACGACCGCTGTCACAATTTAATCTAATTTCAACTTTTAGCATAGAAAATTGTGTTAGCCTTCAGTTTTCTTTACTTTGATTTCGCATTTTGTCTCCCAGTACCTTGTCAGCTGTTTAATGTTTCTTGAAGCGAAAACTAAAGCACTCACTTTTTGCTCTTTAGTGCTTCTCTACAGCAATCAAATGCAAATAAAGCGTATTTGCTTTTGAATAAAAAATTGTTGAAAATTGATATTATGATCGGATTCGGCATTTCTTTGCCAAAGAAGCTGAAGTTTTTTTTGTTCCAAAGTTCCACATGAATTGGAAATTGGTCCAGAAAGACGAGGTAGATAAGTTCTTTCAGCAATGTTACCGCAACTTGGTCAGAATATTATAGTGGAACGACTCTATTGAAGTGTTAAGAATAAGACTTATGCTTTGCCTAATTATTTCAAAACTAGTTCATTAGTTGAGGTCACAGCTCTCTTCAGAGCACTAACAAAATAAATATCTGAGTTTTTAGCCGTCGCAAGTACTTCTCTAGCTTTCTACGATTAGCAAGTAGCCTTTGAAAGTAATGTTTCTTGCAGCTTGAAATTACATATGTTACCATCAGGGCTGATAAAAATATGGTTTTGCTTTATTCGCTTATTTCAGACAACGGTGCATATTTTTAGGCATATTGCCTATTTTGCTTGTTTTTACAAGAGTTATAGCATGTTCTTGCTGAGCGCCATTGCAGCTTTTAGCTCGTTTAGCTCTTATTGCAACTCTTRTTGTTGCTTTAAGCCATACAAAATTCTCTACCTGAAAGCAAATAAAAGCAAAAAATTTTTTGCAATAAGGAAGTAATTGCAGAAATCAACTCTGAAATCTCCGAAATCTCTCTGATTTGTGGARGATTTACTGAAAAAAAGAGTGGCAGCATTTATTTGCATTTTTATTTGCCATTTCTTGAAAATGGCAACAACACTGTATTATTTTGGTTTTTTTCGGGGATGAAACCAGTTTAAACATGCCAAAAGAAAAAGAAACTARTAGTGAATTTCTAACAARAATGGCACAACTATAMAAAGGTGTGCTTCGTRCCGATAAAACGGTACTGTTTTGTATAGTGTGCAATTGTAAGCTAACAGCTAACAAAATAATCGGTGTGAAACAACATTTTGAAAGTGCCAAACATAAAGCGTGCGCGGAAAGACAATATAAGAATTCTGTGCAAACATTAATGGCAGATCATGGCAACAGTGGAAATATAAATATTTTCAATATGGATTTATGCAAAATGTTTCTATCGGCAAATATTCCTATAAATAAAATAAGCCACCCAGCAGTAATAGGTTTTATGGATAAACATACGAAGAATACAACACCCAGCCAATCAACGCTTAGGAATAAATATGTTCCTATTCTATATGACAGCTGCATTGAAAAATTGCTCCAAAAATCAAAGAATAAATATATTTGGATAAGTATAGATGAGATTACTGATATTGAGCAGTGATTGATTGCGAATGCTATATTTGGAGTGTTGGATGATAGTGCAGAAGAAAGAGGCAAATCCTATTTATTAAACTTAACAGAAGTTGAAAGAGCAAATGCAAGTAGCATGGCAGGATTTTTAAACGATTCGCTTCAAATATTATGGCCAGAAAGGGAGTGCTTACAGTGTTTCTTTCATACAAATTATTACAATTTTATTTTTTGGAATTGAATATGAAAAACTCCTTCTTGTGGTAACAGATGCTGCCGCTTACATGCTCGCTGCAATGAGTTCTTTAAATGTTTTATACCCAAAAATGCTGCACGTATGTAACCTGTTTTGCTCATGGGCTCCACAGATTAGCAGAGTTTATTCGGTTCCAGTTTCCAAACGTAAACAAACTGATATCAACAACTAAGGCTATGGATTCAAAGGTAAACATGGGCATATATTTTCTCTTCTTTTCACAAGATAAAATTATTTTAGACTCCTTGTCGTCGTCACGAGTTTAAAAGAGTTTTGATGTTAAACTCCCTCCGCAGAGGTGTACAACTCGCTGGAGCACATGGCTAAGTGCTGCAGAGTATTGTTTTGATTTCTTTGAAGAAGTTCGCTCTGTTGTCGATGATTTAAACAGTGAAGAATCAGAGGTTATAATTCAATTAAAATCAGCGTTTGCCAAGCATGGGATAATAGGAGAGTTAGCACACATA
>NW_017537289.1:70894-108845 GCF_001853355.1 Bactrocera latifrons
TCACTTTACTTAATGACAACCCAAGATCATTTACAGTCGACAATATTAAAAAAAAATTAATTGTCGAAATAAATTATGAAATTTTTCATAAATAAAAATTAAAAAGGTAATTTTTCGTTTATTTTTTTTTTTTTTTTCATATTAGAAAGCTTATTTTGCATATTTATCAAGCATTTTATAGCGATTAAAAAATTTTTTTTCATGCATATTTTTATTAGCCCTGGTTATCATTAGCTCTTTCTCCTTTGAAAGTACATATGTATGTCAGAAGAAAATATAGGTCTGATAAGAGGCCTTCACTTATAAAGAAGACCGAAGATCTTCCAGATGCTTGGTCACTTTCAATGGGTTAGGGTTACAGAAAACATTGCAGTTACGACCAGACTTATGTATGTATGTACATCTTACAAGATAACTTATGACAAGATTAAATTCCAACATTTTAGGATTCATATCAGTAAACAAAAATTCCAATAACTTCAAACTATAGATGGAGAAGGTCAGAAAAGCATCCGCTGTGAAATAGGAAGCGTCAACTCGGTATAAGTAATCATGAGCCTCTCATACATATATAAATTTTTCAGTTCAAATCCAAAATCACGTCTCTCAATTCTGGTCTCCAAAAAATATTGTGTTGAAGATGTTGTTTTGATTTGATTCGGAACTATGACGATACAGTCTGAGAATGTTTATCGATATACATATGTCAATGTTTCGTCTCATATCATGCATTTTTGAAGTTAATATATAGGTTACAGGTAGGAAAGGGAATGCGACAACAACCTTACTAAGTGGTCAAATGTTTTGTCTGTGCCGATTAATTTTGGGCTCGCAAAATAGTCTGTTCATATGTAATCAAACTTGCAGAGATAATCTTTGAAGTGTCTACGCTTAACATACTAAATGGGAAGATATCCATTAGGGTGGGTCGATTCCGGACTTTTTTCGATTCGGGATTTCTAATAGCGCGGAAAAGTTGCCTTAGTACTTCCTGATTCCAATGCAACTTTTTGTTTTGAGATCGGATTGCATCTTCAACCCCAACTCTGGCCTTGAAATTTCGGAAATTCGGAAATTCGCCTAAAATCGTGAAATTGTCTACCTAGCGCCTGAAATACGCATCTCATGGCAAAATGTATAAAACAAAAGTTGTTTGTCACGTCATTTGCTACCGAAATGGTAGCGCCACAGCGCAAGGTGAAAATTGTTGCAGCTCTCAGCTAACCTGTATTGGTCACCCAGAACCCACCGCGTGGAGGTGGCCGCTCTTCGGGTTCCTGCCAAGCCCAACCCAACGAACCAACCATATGTCAGGCTTGTTTTAATCTGAATCTGTGTCAAATTTATTGATAAAATCAGATTTTGTACTAAACTTTGGCACTTGTTGCCTAGATTTCAGTGTAGATTATTATAACAGGAATCAAGTATTCGTATGGAAAACTTTCTGATATGATGATACACCTTCAGGAGATTTGAAATATTTTACTGCCAATTAACCCTCTCTGAGGAGTTTTTTCAGAACGTATCACTATAGCATAGATTACATAAAAATATTTTATACTTATGAAGGGTATTATAAGAGCCGAACAGACGAAGCGAATATTTTTTCTTGTTTTTCGTTCTTACTATTTTCTCGCTCGCTTGCATACTTTTTCTGACATTTTCTTCTTCATTTACTTACTTTTCCATTTCGCGCTACAGTCAAGCGTAAAACGGTTAATATGGCAGCACCACACTTTAACTACCGAGTTTTAATGAGTTGCATTCCGCAAGCAAGTGCATTCGTGTACACTAATAAGTAGATTAACCTTCGAGTGCATTATGGAGCCCAGATGTATATCCTTCTGTGGGGCTTAATTGTAGTGCAAAGGCTGTCCAAGCATTTCAGAGGGTTGATGGTAAAGGTCAATAATTATAGTACTTTACTGGATTTTTCATTGAAATAAATTTGCATTTAAACGTTTAAAGCGAAGGCGATGAAGTTGGAATTTACAAGGTATTTTCTCGAATTTAAACTGAATAGTCATTGTTGATTAATAGATTTTTTTTGTTATCAAGAGTGAGAGCTCTTTAGTTGATACAGTTCTTTATTCATTGCAAATTTTTCTTCTCTGAGGATGTGCGGGATGTTCGCCACAATCTTCCCTGATGTGCCGATTTGTTGAGACTCGGCTTTTATGCATAGAAGTTCATCATATATTAAAGAGGATCGTGGAATTAAATACCTTTGCTAACAATTTCTTCATTTTAGTCTTTTGTACAAGTATTAATTTTGTACTTGTATCAATTGTCGTTACCGTTACTATTTTTATATGACTAGCTGAAATCGGGAAAATTGTAGGACATGGAATAGAATAAAATATCTAAACTAGATGACAGCTGAGAATAGTGGTATAGCAAAAACATCGTTTTGATTCCCAGTTTGAATCTTCCCACTTCTTAAGAATTTAGTATTTTTATTCAGATTACTTCTGCACAAAAGGATGTGGAATCTGGATAAACATCGCATTATTTCAGGTCTAAAAAGTCTCTAAACTCAAAAAAATTGCGAAGCTCTACAGAAGCATATCCGATTTGGAAGTTTCGGCGAGTTTCGAAACTCAAAATTTCAAAAGAATTTCAAAAGAATATTTGCAGACTTAGAAAATCGATGACTTACGGGTAGATATCCGATTTCTTGCAGTAAATTTCTGAGCACATTACTTGAAAGCTCGTGCTTTTGGTATTTAAATCGTGCCATTGGTCATCGCCTTAGCTTCTCGAGCTCAAAATCTTAGTAAATTGTGCAGATATTGTAAAGAAAATATTTTTATTTCAGAATTCTGCAGTGAGACTTTAAATCTGATGCAACTAGGATACAGACTACGATAATGACTCGACACAAACTTCGGGAGTTTGGTTGATATGTCTTATACATCTATCCATAGTCCGGACCTCATTTCAAATGATTACTATCTCTTTCTTTTTATGGCGAAATATTTTTCTGTTGAGAAGTTTATTTCAAGCGAAACTTATGAAAATCGAGAGTCTGGGTTTTTGTGAGAGTGGCTTTATAAAATTTCAGTCAAAATGGCAACAAGTTGTCAAAAACAATGCTACATATTTGATCTAAATCGAAACATTCTACCTATGTTAGATAAAACCTTTCACTCCACACAATAGCTGACGACTTCTTTTTACTAGATTTTGTAATTAAAAAATTTCTAACAACTCAGATTTGAACCAGCGATAATTAGGTGGGAGTGCCAGCTAAAAGTTTTTGTTATTTCAAACGCGCACCTTAGCTGACATTGAGAAAGAAAAGTAGAAACACTAAGTTGTGTCTACCTAACTCTCTTTCAACTAGGTATTTTTAATATTATTCGCTTTTCACAATTTATAATGCATTCAAAAAAGCTTTTCACTTAAGTTTCTCTTTTTTAAATTTTTGCAACCCAAATCAACACACTTAATGACTAACTGCGCTGTCCAATCGCCAAGGTAACAGCTTTTACAACAAAAAATAGCCACGTAGAAACGCTTTTGTTGATTTCAGGAGAAATTGCGAAACTTTTTATGACTCATTCTACAATTGATTTTATATCCTTTCTTCTGGATGTGCACCGTCCACTGTCACGACGGTAACAGCAGGCGGTCCATACTTTGCGTTTTCACAATTTCCCTGCGAAACTAATAAACTAATTAACTAATCATTAATTCGAGAAGAAATGGAGGAAGTGGAGAGTGCAAAAACTAAAGGCATACATATACCTTGAGTACGCTTGGAGTGTAAGAAACAATGAAAGAATCCTTGGCGAATTTATTAAAGCTGTAAAATGCAGAAGTAACGTTAACTTAATAAATGTAATTTATGAATAAGAGTAGCGGCTTTGCGCGGGAGAAGGCGAAGGTGAATGGCAGAAATGCACTCGAGAGTTGAGAAAATTTTCGTATGTGAAGGGAAAATGAGAAACAGAAGTTGCTTTTCTAAATGAAAAGATATAAGTACTTAGTAAAAAGTTGGTAGATTTTCATCAAAATCATGAAGCATCACCTTTCCTGCAACTGCTTGAAGTGTTTACCATATAATAGTTTTTAGTGCAGCCGACTTCTTAGAAATACCTTTTTTTTATACTCTCGCAACAAAGTTGCTGAAGAGAGTGTTATAGCTGTCTCTTATACACATCTAGATGTGTATAAGATTTTGATGTTAAACTCCCTCCGCAGAGGTGTACAACTCGCTGGAGCACATGGCTAAGTGCTGCAGAGTATTATTGTGATTTCTTTGAAGAAGTTCGCTCTCTTGTCGATGATTTAAACAGTGAAGAATCAGAGGTTATAATTCAATTAAAATCAGCGTTTGCCAAGCATGGGATAATAGGAGAGTTAGCACACATANCCCACTGCCACGCCCACAAAATGGCGGAAACCGAAAACTTATAAAGTGTCATAACTAAGGCATAAATAAAGATATTAAAATAAAATTAGGCACAAAGGATCGCATTAGCGAGGGGCATATTTTGCGTAATTTTTTGGAAAAGTGGGCGTGGCCCCGCCCCCTACAAACTATTTTGTATATATCTCAAAAACTACTACAGCTATGTCAACCAAACTGAATAGGGTTATTTCTTTTAGGCATTTCCATATACAGTTCAAAAATGGAAGAAATCGAATAATAACCCCGCCCACCTCCCATACAAAGGTTATGTTGAAAGTCACTAAAAGTGCGTAAACCGACTAACAAAAAACGTCAGAAACACTAAATTTTACGGAAAAATTATCAGAAGGAAGCTGCATCCAGGCTTTTTTTAAAAATTGAAAATGGGCGTAGCGTCGCCCACTTATGGACCAAAAACCATAACTCAGGAAGTACTCAACCGATTTCAATGAAATTCGGTATATGATATTTTCTTAACACCCTGATGACATGTACCAAATATGGGTGAAATCGGTTTACAACCACGCCTGAAATCTCGATTATCACTTTAACATGCGATAGTATAAAATGTTCGGTGGCCCTTCCTTACTTGTTTTTGATTTTTTTTGGTTTGAAATTTACATAACAGAGACACTTTGTTTTTTATTTGGATAGCTTGTGCAGGGGTTACCGGGACGATTAAGTCATGTCCATATGATTTATTTTATACGCTCCTGCCTCAACTGCTCATCGACGACTTACTTAAAACAAACTTTTGATAGATGTTTCCGTACAGAAGTGTTAACATTTTCCGCTATAATAACTAAGGAGTTTAGTGGTTAAAACTGGAAGTGTTACAAATATGTACATTTCGAGGATTCTAATATCTTTCCATCTTTCCGTTCAATGAAATTCAGCAAGTCTTTTTCAAGCGGTAGTATGTACTAGGCATAGAGATAATACACAATTCAATAATTACGAGATGATACAGATAGCGAATATTTACAGGTATCCCTACTAAGCTTATTTTACTATTTATGAGACCACCTCTAGCAGGAGAAAATCATGAATATATTTCACCATTCAAAATATCTTCTTCTTCTTAATTGGCGTAGTCACCGCTTACGCAATTGTAGCCGAGTTAACCAATATATATATTCCAAAGCCAAAGAGCCGTGGTTACCGCTGGAGTCGTCTAATACCAATAGGGTGGTATCTGGTCAGGGATAATGTAAAAGAGCGGATGTGTATATCATATTTTTCGATCTCGACAACACTTCACCGGAGAGGTAGTTCTGACATTTTAGTGCAGTATCCTAGCGGGTTATGAAATCGATTGATTGTTACGAAAGACTGCAGTTTTTAGAGCATCTGAGCAGCTATTTGGATTTGTTTTTTGTATCACCATCGATATGCTTTTCCTTCTCACAAAATTTACTATTTCCTCGATCTTGCAACGGACTTTCTACAGTTAAATTTTTAAGTTGTAAGTATCGTGGCCGTTTGTCACATAATGATCCAAAGTATGAAGACTTCACTCAATACACAATTCGAACAAAATGCCAATGTAGCCCATTAGTTATACCTTGAATGTCCAGATCGGGATTTCGAAATAACGCGTTTTTCAATAGGAGTGCTACAAAAGTAGATCGATAGGGACTTCAGTAAGATTTGACATTTCATAATGGAAGATATACGATTCAACAACGAGTCGAAATTATTAAATTTTACTACCAAAATTCGAAGTCAGCTCTAATAGCGAGTTTTTCAATAAGAGCCCTACAAAAGCTGTTTTAAATAAAACAAAAATGGATTGCAACAGTATCAGACGTTTCATGCTTGAAAACCGTCGAAATTTGCGTTTTTTGTCTGAACTTCAGCAAGCGTGTTGGCCTTGCAAAAGTCACACAGCAAGATAGAATTTCATTGATTGAGCGACTGTATTAGGATTTACAATATCTATAGTATTCCACATCTTATGTTCTCTTGAGATATTTGATACATATCTTTGAAATTTTCGGTATTGGACCGTCTAATGTTCTCAAATGACATACAGTTAGCTGTTTTTCGCTCTTGGTTTTGCTTTAATGGCTATACGCGAATAAAGCTGACTTTTTGGAAGTTAAAGTCAAAGAACTTATTTCATACAAGTTAGACTTGCCATTCCTTCCAAAAAACAAAAAAAAAAAAAAAAAAAAAAAAAAAAAAAAAAAAAAAAAAAAAAAAAAAAAAAAAAAAAAAAAAAAAAAACACATGTCGAATATTAAACTAAGTAAAAAAAATCTGATTTTTATAAGATATTGCACACGATTTCAAGCTTCCCCTATTACTGATATCACGGAATATTATCAGCTTTTTATATTAAATTAGAAAGTTTTAACAATCTACGGGACGCCTTCTGGCAGCATACGATAAAGTACTAGATACTGACGAAGCAGACGTCCCAGAACACACAAAAGTTTCGGCGACAGACAAGTGTAATAACTGCTTCGATCAGTACGAGTTAACATAGGGAATGATAACTGAACAAATAAGTCTAGTAAGGCCAAGTAGAGTAGTTCTTGTTCTTAATTGGCGTAGTTACCGTTTACGCGATTATAGCCGAGTTAACAACCGCACGCCAGTCGTTTCTTCTTTTCGCTACGTGGCGCCACTTAGATATTCCAAGGGAAGCCAGGTCCTTCTCCACTTGGTCCTTCCAACGGAGTGGAGGTTTCCCTCTTCCTCTGCTTCCCCCGGCGGGTATTGCGTCGAATACTTTCAGAGCTGGAGCGTTTTCGTCCATCCGGACAACATGACCTAGCCAGCGTAGAGGCTGTCTCTTAATTCGCTGAACTATGTCAATGTCGTCGTATATCTCGTACAGCTCATCGTTGCATCGAATGCGATATTCGCCGTGGCCAACGCGCAAAGGACCATAAATCTTTCGCAGAACTTTTCTCTCGAAAACTCGCAACGTTGACTCATCCGTTGTTGACATCGTCCAAGCCACTGCATCATATAGCAGGACGGGAATTATGAGTGACTTATAGAGTTTGGTTTTTGTTTGTCGAGAGAGCACTTTTCTGTTATCCTGCGTTGGATATCTAGGCTGACATTGTTGGTGGTGTTTACGCTGGTTCCAAGATAGACGAAATGCCCTCGTTCACTGCCAGACCCATTTGTGTTGCATCCTTATTCAGTCTGGAAAAAGCAGAACTAACGGCGCGGGTATTGAGGCCGCTGATATCAATATCATCGGCATACGCCAGCAGTTGTACACTCCTATAGAAGATGGTACCTTCTCTATTTAGTTCCCCAGGCTATTTTCTCCAGAAGCAGGTTGAAAAAGTCGCACGATAAGGAATCGCCTTGTCTGAAACCTCGTTTGGTATCGAACGGCTCGGAGARGTCCTTCCCGATTCTGACGGAGCTTTTGGTGCTGCTCAACGTCAGCTTACACATCCGTATACATTTTTCAAGGATACCAAATTCAGTCATCGCGGCGTAAAGGCAGCTCCTTTTCGTGCTGTCGAAAGCAGCTTTGAAATCGATGAAGAGGTGGTGACTGTCGATTCTCCTTTCACGGGTCTTTGCCAGGATTTGGTGCATGGTGAATATCTGGTCGGTTGTTGATTTTCCAGGTCTGAAGCCACACTGATAAGGTCCAATCAGTTTGTTGATGGTGGGCTTTAATCTTTCACACAATACGCTCGATAGAACCTTATATGCGATATTGAGGAGGCTTATCCCTCGGTAGTTGGCGCAGATTGTGGGGTCTCCCTTTTTGGGCATGCTTTCGTTCGACCATATTTTACAAAGAAGCTGATGCATGCTCCTTATCAGTTCTTCGCCGCCGTGTTTGAATAGCTCTCCCGGCAATCCATCGGCCTCCGCCGCTTTGTTGTTTTTCAGGCGGGTAATTGCTATTCGCCCTCGTCATCGATTGGGGAATCGGGATCGCCTTCTCCTGGCGTTGTGCGTTCACTGCCTTTCAGCAGGCTGAAGAAGTGTTCCCTCCATAATTTAAGTATGTTCTGGGCATCGGTGACTAGATCACCTTTGGGGGTTCTACAAGAGTATGCTCCGGTCTTGAAACCTTCTGTAAGCCGCCGCATTTTTTCGTAGAATTTTCGAGCATTACCCCTDTCGGCCAGCTTATCAAGCTCTTCRTACTCACGCATTTCGGCCTCTTTCYTTTTCTGTCTGCAAATGCGTCTCGCTTCCYTCTTCAACTCTCGGTATCTATCCCATCCCGCACGTGTTGTGGTCGATCGTAACGTTGCGAGGTAGGCAGCCTGTTTTCTCTCCGCTGCGACACGGCACTCCTCGTCGTACCAGCTGTTCTTTCGCACTTTCCGAAAACCAATGGTTTCGGTTGCAGCTGTACGTAAGGAGTTTGAAATGCCGTCCCACAGTTCCCTTATGCCGAGTTGTTGACGAGTGCTCCCAGAGAGCAGGAATGCAAGCAGCTTCTAGACGTCGAACCTTCCTTGTGTTTGATGGCGTGCGTTTTTTGATACACAGAGGCGCGTGCGAATCTTGGCTGCAACAAGATAGTGGTCCGAGTCGATGTTAGGACCTCGGAGCGCACGCACATCTAAAACACTGGAGATTTGTCTTCCGTTTATCACAACATGATCGATCTGATTCAAATAGAAACAAGCTGGTCCGTAAACACAAACTTTGCATAAACTGTCTGTCGAATTCTCATATCATCTGATCGACTATCTCTCGTGCCGTAAAGACGTCTTTTGTTTTTCGCTTACGCAGTGCTTTTTTTAATTTCATCAACTACTTAATTCGTTTTTCACCGCTCGGAGTGCTTTATTTCTTTCATTATTCGTGTTTACATTGCTCACTAGCATACTAATCTCAAAAACATAAACTTTTACACGTGTATGATGGCTCCGAGGCCATCAAATATCAGAGAGAATCGCTTCCCTATACTTGACACGGGACCTAAAAGAAAAAAACGCAAACCTCCAATTACTGTTCAATTAGAAGGTCTCACATTTCTTCCCGAAAATAAAGCAGACGACCCAAAATTTATTGTGATTGAAGCTACTGATTTTTCCAGACCTATTACGTCCTACTAATGTTTCGCAATACACCATGCCATTAAACGAATTAGCAGTGAAGTGCATAACATATCCACTCTTCGTGATGGAAAACTATTGCTTCTGGTAAAGAATAACAAAATAGCCGAAAAATTTCCTCCCAAGGAGTGGTTGAAGTTTATAAATTTAAAAAATATATCGATGGGAAATTATTACCATCTAGAGTGATCTTGCTTAATTTTAATCTTTATAATTTACCCAATAAAAACGATATCGCCTGGTGCAAAGTATTAGTTCGCCTCCCCATGCGATGCAAATCTTGTCAGATTCTTGGGCATACAAAAAATAAATGCCAACGCTCTCCTCTCTGTGAAAACTGTTCACTCCCTCCTCATTCTCCTTCCGACTGTGATCGCACTTTTTGCGCTAATTGTTTCCAAGCACACCCCTCCTCCTCCAAGGAATGTCCAAAATTTGTACAAGCTAAAGAAATTCTAAAAATCAAAACTATGATCAAGTGTTCAATGCGGGAAGCTACAAAAATATACAAACAACAAGCAAACGTAAAAAACTCTTCCAATAGCTCATATGCTGACATTGCATCCACTACAAACACAAGCAAAACCTGTAAAGGCTATAGCACAGTCAAACCAAACAATAGAATCAACTCCACCAACACAACAATTTACGAAAACAAGAATAATGCCAATAAAAAAATCTTAAACAAAACACAAACCAATATTGACAATTTAGACTATTCCCACATATCCAGCACTCCTAGCAAACAAGCCAACATACCAGACTCCCCGAAAGTAGAATCTGATACAGCAATAAAAAGAAATAATAACATTCCATCAACTATCATCACCAACAAACAAAATAAATCTTCCAACTCTCCAGTTTTGGAAATATCATATCCAATCACAGATCAAAACTAAATAGAAACAAACTATAATATTAATCCACCTCTTTAACCAAACTCACCATACTCTTTCTCTCAATTATCACATTATCAACCTCTCCCAACTCTCTCTCAAGTTCTCGTTACCCAAGAACAAAACACATCTGAAAACGAAATGCTAGAATAACGAAACACTTCATATACGACTATTCACATAAATACAAATTCTCACGTTCTGCTATCCGCTCATTTTTATCAATGATATTAAAAATCATCCAATGGAACATGAATGGATATTAGAACAATTACCACGAGCTGCAATTACTTATCAAAAAAAGAACCCAGATGTGATATGTATTCAGGAAACTCACATTTCAATCACAAATATCCAAAAAACATATTTTCCCAAACAATACACTGGTTAATTTTTTAATTTAAACAACATACATACTAACAAACAAGGAGTTGGTATACTAATTAAAAGACATATACCTCATGAAATTTTTAATATTACTGCAACATTGTCTACCATATCAATCAAATTAAAACTTAGAAATCCAATTTGTGTTGTTAATACTTACATTCCCCCTCAGCAAATTTTTAACGAACCGTACGACCTAAGGTGTATATATCATCAGCTTACCAAATCTTTTCTATGAGTTGGCGACTTCAATGCTTGGAACCCACTTTGGGGCTCTCTCAAATCAAATCCAAGGGCTTGATAACTGAAACCTTATAACAAGCCACTAATTGGCTCATTACTCAATAATGGCGCTCCCATCCACTTTTCAACTCATTCAACGTTCACCAATGTAGACCTCTCCTTTTCTTCTTCCGAGCTGTCTCCGAGAATCGAAGGGAGCGTTTTTTCCGAACTTAAAGGTAGTGACCACTTCCCAATTTCACTCAATATTGCCACTGTCCTACATCCTACAAAATGCACTCACCTCACCCGATCTAAGGCAGACTTAGCTAAGTGGGACAAATTTCAAGCAGAAATATTAAATAGTATGAAATACTCTCCGATAGGGAATATACACCAAGAAACCTCTTTTATTACAAAAAACTATACGCTCGGCAGCTAACAAATAAATTCCCCAAAGTATAAGAAACATTTCCAATACCTCCCCCATTTGGTGGAATAAAGAGCTTCAAGACCTTCGCACCCAAAAAATTGAATGCTGGAAAACGCTAAGAAATTCCATAACCGATGCAAATATAATGAACTTTAAAAAATCGAATGCTCATTTCAAAAGGGCGGCCAAGGCAGCCAAGAGAAAGAATTTTGAAACTTTTACCTCGCATATTTCTCCTTCATCAACCTACAAAAAAATTTGGCATGACATCAAACTTCTAACCAGTACCCCACACCCCCATATAGCAATTATTCAATCCGAGGGAACAGTTCTATGCGACTCCATAGATATTGGAGCAGCTTTTGCACAACATTGGTCTCAATATTCAGTTGACGGCAACTTTTCTCAAGAATACATCCAGGAAAAACACCGTTGGCTTCCCATGCACTACGCTCCTATAAGCCTTTAATTACTGGCAATTCACTTAGACAATACGATAACATACTGTGAATTGGAATCCTCACTCGTGCATGCCAAAGGCAAAACACCTGGCATCGATCGTATATCTTATCCGATGCTATCAAATCTACCTTTAATTGCCAAAGAAAAATTACTATCCCTCTACAACAATATCTTTGCGAAAGGCTACTATCCTTATGCTTGGAAAACTGACGCGGTCATTCCAATAATCAAACCACATAAGCCGTCCAACTTGATTTCTTCTTATAGACCTATTTCTTTGCTTTCTTGCTTCAGCAAAACGTTTTAAAAAAAATTATTGCCAAGCGACTAATTTGATTCATTACTAAAAATAATCGTATCAAACATAATCAAACTGCCTTTAGAAGCATACAAAGTACAACCGATTCACTTTTGCAACTGCAACATTTTGTATCCGACTCGATAGCCACAAAAAACCACGCCACAATCTTGGCTACCGATTGCGAGAAAGCCTTTGATTGCGTTGGCATTCAGAAATGTATAACGCTTGCAGCTAAACACAAAAGGAATTTTCAACTCAAGTCTCCGCCGCTGTCTTCAGTCTGCAAAAACTTTAAACATTCATATCGCATCGAAATTTTATACAACCAACACTCAACCTGAATGGCTGATTAGTGATGTTTCTATAAATACATCTCTAGATAATTTCAAAAAATCCACCACCAATAACACAGTTTTTCAACAAAACTTCTTAGAAGTAACCAACGTCTATAAGAATAAAAAATTTAAAGAAACTTTCACAGATGCGCCCAAATTAACTAATACTGCCTATGCTGTTACCACAGCTAACGGGACAACTATTACTGATGGAATCCTTCCATCATATTCGTCCGTATTTACCGCCGATGCAACATACGAAATAATTCCATAGTAATATCTCAAATTAGAGATATTTGCATTAAATATAAAAGAATAGCTCTTCTCTGGGTGCCAGGTCACGTTGGCATTCTTGGGAACGAATATGCTGACAACGCGGCAAGATTCTTCGAATCTGCCCCACTTTTCTTAACGAGGTGCAAGACCAAAATGACCTCAGTAAAATGTTAAGCAGACACATATATGAAAAGAAAGTTGCGGACTAGAAGAAATGTAAACACAAATACGCAACCGTAAACAAACTACGCGAAAAGGTACGCTACATCTCAAGGCAGCAAGCAAAAATTTTCACTCGATTAAAGATCGGACACGCGCAAATCAGTCACCAACATCTTCTTGGCGGCAATCCTACACCATCCTGCCCATTCTGCCCCAGCACATTATCCATGGAACTTATATTCAATATCTGTCCAGCACTAGAGAGTATTTTTGCCCACTTTAATTCGAGTAAATATCAAACATTGTTAATATATGCAATTTTTTAAAAGAATGTAATTTTTATAATAAAATATAAACTTTGTAATTTTATACTATTATATCGGAGGTGATGGCCATAGTAGCTTGTACTCCTTTCTTACTATAAGGTTTAATATTTTGTATATTTTTCCTAATAAAATAATAATAATAATAATAATAATAGTTTTCATATGACAAAAGACTGTGAAACAAATTTAATTTTGTATGCTGTCAACGAAGAAATCACTCATTGCTTCATGTTACCAATTTTCAAAATATGAAGAAAAATCAATTTCAAAAAACCACGGGGTTAGTCGCTACATCTACATCAAGTAATCTCGAAACCTCAAATCCCGAAAAGGGGTAAGAACAACCATGTTGCTCAAAAGCAGCGAAATTCAAGCGCTTTTTTCTGAAAATGAAAGCAAAATTCTTTTACCCATTGCGGTCATCACCATTAAACATAAAGGTGATTTATTCAAACTAAGAGCGTTAGTATCATCAAAGGTTCAAAATCGGCTAAAATTGGCAATAAAACACTCCAATTTTGAAATTTCGGGAATAGGCGGAAGAATTCAAATAAAATATGCCCAATCACCATAGTTTCTCCAAATGCGGATATACGAATAGATGCACAAGCCATCGTTCTACCGCAACTTACAAATTTGCTATCTCCAATAAATTGTTAGTCCAAAATACAATATTTAGGTGGATTATAAGTGGCCAAGTCACTGAAAAATAAATTCTTTCACTACACGTGGAAGATATTACAAACGGATATTTAAATAATGAACTTAAAAAATTCTGGGAAGTATAAGAAATACCCCAGATTATCCAACTTTTAGAAGAAGACCAGGCATGCAAAGCCTATTACCAGTCCACAACAACAAGAAATGAATATGGTCGTTATGTTGTGCGACTGCCATTCAAATCAACTTTTCCAGAAACTATAGCTCTAGGCCACTCTAGAATATCAGCAGTCCAGCAATTCCTAAGCATGGAAAAAAGCTTAATAAAGAAAAATAAGCTAAAATCAGCATATGATAATGTGTTGGACGAATATCTTGACCTCAATCATATGCGAAAAACTGTGCCATATGAAAAAATATCCAAAGGTAGATATTTATCTTTTTACTTCCACACCATGGCGTAATAAAATCAGATAAAATCACAACGAGTGTATGAGTGAAATCACTCAATGATGTATTATACAAACGGCCAACAATACAACCTCATCTCATTTTGCTAATACTAAATTGGCACTTGTTTAAATACGTTTTTAACGTATTTGTTGAGAAAATGTATGGGCAAATTCTGGTACATGAAGATGACCAAGATTTCCAACGCATAGTCTTCCGCAATTCAATTACTAGTGAAATTAGCAACTACAAACTAAAAACAGTTACCTTTGGCATTAGGACATTACATGTAGTTGCAAAAACCTGTGAAACAAATGTACATTTAGCAACTTCTGTGTTGCAAACTAAAACATATGTGGATGACATTCTAGCCACAGTATACCATTAGCGTGCGAATCATTATCTCAAGTGATAAAAGCACTAAATTTAGCAGGTTTTTCCCTAAAGAAAACAATATCAAATCATCCCGAAATAATCATAGATATAAAAAAGGACGACTTATTAGATACTGACTTCCTTAACGCATTAAGTCCCAACTTTTTTTATGCAACTTTTTTTCCATTTTCTGTTAGTCTGGTCCGAAATATAGAGACAAACGCACAAATTTCGGTTTTCAGAAATCATATATATATTTTATTTCATTTAAATAGTTAGTTCCCAAATGGGAACATTGGGTAAATAAGGATTAAATCATATTGTGATAGTCCACAAAGCAATGAACGTGCATACCTCAATCGCATTCAGTCCACATCTTACGGGAATTTTTTTTACAGAACGCACATCGTTTTTGTTTTTCAGTTATATTAGCAGCTAAAACTTGTTTTGTAATAGTCCCGTGTTGTTTCAGTGTACGTACTGGGCGACCAAGTATTTTCGGATCTGAAAGATCAGAATGTACATGCAAATAGCTTTGCGCTACCATACGAATGAAGTCAAGATAAGAAATCCTTTCATGAATTATGTTATATAAATCGAATGCGTTGTAGATACAAATATCCAAACAGTTTTTAAAAAGCCTGAATTTTTATAGAGTATTTATTAATATGTCAGTCAAACTTATCAACATCTCCCATGAACTTATTATATTGTGATATTACATTAGGCTGAAGTACTTCGACTTACTTTTTGTCCTTTTTGCAGTATCTTTGAATAGGTTGCATTGGATATATATGTATTTAAGTGACTGTTAGTAACTTTTACACACCCATTATCATTCCATTGGACAACTAGTTCTTCACTATTTTTGTCAAATCTATAATCAACAGCGCCCCGAGGTTCCCTTTTCATAGCGTCATCTGTTTTTATAGGACACTGTTGAGATGATTGAATCTCGCTGTTCACGCACATTTTTTTTACTTAGAAGTGAAATCAGTCTGAAACTTGAAAAGAAATTGTCAAAACATAGTTCGTGTTCTTCAGGATTCTCCAGATGATTAACCATTGAAGTTATGACCTTTTCTCCCACACTTGTCAAATCCTTCTCCACAGGATCTCTTTTTGCTTGATACAGTTCAATATTGTAACAAAACCCAATTTCTCCACACGCTATAATCCACTGTTTTAACCCAAAACGTATTGGCTTTCTTTTAATAAATTGCTTTAGGAAGTGACATCCATAATATCGTACAATCTGCTCTTCTATTTGACAATTGTTTTGCAAACACGCTGAGTTTCAAAAAATTTTCGTTGAGTTTTTCTATCAATGGCTTAATTTTGCAGGCCTTTTCGTCAACGTCATCGTCAGTACACCAATATATCTTTTCAGATTGTTAACTGTGGTGTGATGTAAAAATCAATATGCCTAAAAACTTACGAAAACACTCTGAAGAAAGGGAAAAACCATGAGAATTGTTTTGTGTGCATAGCTCACACTTTCTTTAACTACGTGTTGGACTAGCAAATCGTCACAAAAGAACTCAAAAATTTCGAATGGCTCTTTTTGTTGAAATTTTTCCCGAATACTTGCTTTGCTATTTTCGCAACGTTCAGACGATGATAAATTTTGACTGTGTGTGAGTCCAACGTGATTGATGATCTAGTTTTGCTGGCTGAATTTTCTTCGGCCAGCTTTTGTCGTTCTGAAGTTGTACTTGGTGAGAAGGCGACATCTTGTTCTCTTTCCGTAAAGTGAATTTCTACTTCGCCACTTACGCTCTTCAGTTCTACAACTTCATCGAGATTGTCTTCATCAACATTTTCGCGATCAGTCAGGCTATCAGCATCTGGTGGCAGTTGCACTATATCAATATTGCTTTCGTCACCCAACTCTACGTCTTCGAGAATTTCTTCTAAAATTTCCTTAATTTCATGAAGTTTTAGAGCTCTTTGGCTGAACATACCATTTCAGTCTAAAACGACAAGGGAAAATATTAACACAATTTTGACATAGGAACCAATGATCCCAATTGGGAACATTACAAATTCGACGGTATTAAATAATTCAAGCAATTTGTTCATTAAAAACCTGTTTCTTTTATTTACTTACGTCACAATATAGCAAAATAAAGAACACGTAAAACTTGTGCGTTTAACAAAATGGGTTCAATTTGCTAACAACCTACATACTGTATCAGGAATTCGAATCTCTCGATGGGTTTTGATATTTGATATTTCACCCCGGAAATTAACGCAGAATTACACAGTTCCTGTGATGTCTCTGAAAATAATTATTGCGCAACAGTCTACATACGCACTCAGTATGATGGTAAAATAGCTTCATATTTTTTGGTCGCCAAAGCTAAAGTTACACCTTTGAAGGCACTAAGCCTGCCACGGCTTGAACTAAATGATGCTCTTTGTTAGCAAAATGAATTTCAATAGTTTAAATCGTTCTCAAATTAAACGATCACAAAATGTACCCCTAGGCAGACTCAGATATAGTTCTAACATGGTTATTAAAACCACCGCATACTTGGAAGACATATGTATCTAATCACATATCTTACATCTTAGACTTAGTAGGCTCAGCACAATGGCAACATGTTGCAAGTGCAGATAACCCAGCGGATCTTGGGACAAGAGGTTGCAAACCACTTCACCTCACCAGCACTAGAATCTGGTGGAACGGTCCCGCATGGCTAACAGAATCACAAGAATTCTGGCCAAAGTCTCCTCCTCTGAATATCATACCTCCGAAAAGTCGGAAAATATAATATTTTCATATTACTTCAGAAGAGGATGATATTCTTCACAGATTATCATCATTTCCTCGAGCACAAAGGGTAGTCGCTTATATGCACACATTCATTCATAAACTTAACCAAAAAGTGAAAAGAATATCAAACGATCCTTACAACTTACAACTAACATATTCTGACTTGCAAAATTCCAAAGTCAGTCTAGTCTGGTATACACAAACTCGCTATTTCAGCAAAGAGAAATCAAAGTAGCTTGAAAAGCGAATTCTCGAAAAGGGAAGCTCACTTTCGTCTTAAACCCATTCCTGGACTCTAAGGGATTAATACGGGCAAATGGAAGACTAGTCAACTCCAGCCTTAGTTTCAACGAACGACATCCCATTATTATCCCAGAGAAGTCCCATTTTGCCTACTTATTTCTAATATATCTCCACCAGCTTACACTTCATGGTGAGCATCGCCTAATGCAACAAATGGTCCGACAGAAGTTTTATATACCGCGACTAAAGCCACAAATTAAAAGAACCATTTCCAAGTGTAAACAGTGTACTATGTACAAGCACAAGATGCGTATGCAGCCCTACCATCTGAACGCTTCAACTATGCCTTACCCTTTATCATCACTGGGGTTGATGGACCTTTCCAGATAAAGGCCTCGATGCTAAGGTCTTCCTCATATAGAAAAGGGTATGTGGCTGCCTTTGTATGTTTTATATTCGGATCTGACTATTGCGGCTTTTCTTGCAGCATTTGCCCGCTTTGTCGGCCCACGCGGATTTCCTTTAAAGATGATGAGCGACATTGGAAGAAACTTTGTCGGAGCTCAAAGAGCCACGGAAAAGGAGTTTTTACAATTCTTGAAAGAAGTTTCCCCCGAATTTGTCAAAAAATATGCACCCCAAAGGGTCGATTGGCAATTCATACCCTCATGTTCTCCACACATGGGCGGACTCGGGGAATCAGCAGTAAAGAGCTTTAAGCAATGTTATTGTTAATAAATCAATAAATCGCTAAAACATGTAAGCCGCTTACAAAATCGAAACCTCGAACAACATAAAACTCCACAAAAGGCCTAACATAAATAAAAAAAAAAAAATTACATCCTTTTCCTGCCACATAACGTGGCACAAATGTCCATATTATTGTAAATGTCACAATATATTACTAATATCACCATTTCTCCCACAGAGTAGTATGAACGAGAATATGGCATCACCCTCAACGCCAACCATGCATTCGGCAGTTTCCGCTCCTCGCTCTGAAGCTGCCCCAATAGCAGCACACCGGACCACCACTGCACCGGCAGCGCTTCGACCCACGACAGGCCTAACCGCGACAACGGCACCGCGTAGAAGCACGCCACCTGCACCAACAGCGGGTCTTCAACGCATTCTATGCACACTATGGCGCCGCTTGCATCTACTATCGCACTGCGGTATCTTTAAAGGCATACCGCCGATGCTACGCCAGCAGGTGGTACAGGCGAACGCTTATTGTTTAAATTGCCTGGCAACTTCTCACGCAACACAGGAGTGCCCATCAAATAATCGTTGCCAAATCTGCGTGCGAGCGCATCACACGCTGCCGGCGCGGACCTTCTCCAGCAGAATTCCGTCACAGGCGCCAAAACCGGGCAACATAAACACGGCGCCATCAGCTTAGGCCACAATCCCGTCGGTCAACAGGTATCAGCAGCGTTGTAGCTATGCTACAGCAGCTACAGCAGCTTCTAGACTAAATACTCGCCTAGGGGGCCGGGGTGGTTAAATGAGTAGCGACGTCACAGCACATGTACATCAGTTCATCACACCAAATCAAAAGCACGCATTCACCTCAGCAGGCGAGAAAATAATATACACTAACACACACATACACTTGTATAAAAACACGATGACACCCGCCAAGTATCCCACTCGACGAGTATGAAAAAATACTGGACGAACTTGTGGAAGACGCAATGACAACTACACCAAATATAATTGCGGGGGACTTCAATGCCTGGGCGATTGAATGGGGAAGCAAAGCAACTAACCCGAGAGGAAGGGCACTGCTTAAAGCCTTTGCGGTGCTAGACGCTGTAATGCTGAATATATGGACAAAGAACACCTTTGAAAAGAATGGACGTGGCTCCATTATTGACATATCCTTTGCTAGCCGAACCCTAATTCGATCAACTGACTGGCGGGTAAGCGACATATATACCCAGAGTGATCACCTGGCTATATTAATAAATATAAGGAAACACACGCAAGGACTAAGTAGAAGCCACAAAGCAAAGTGCCGATTTCAACGTTGCATAGGCAGCAGCGACTGTACGAGGCTGAGAGAAATATTCAAAGGAAAGCGCAGGGACCTCAAAAAAGCAATAAAGGCGAGCAAAACTTCTTGCTTCAAGATTTTATGCGAAAACGTAGATACAAACCCATGGGGAGAGGCATATAAGATAGTAATGGGAAGGATAGGAGGAGGCAAGGGGTAAGCACCGACTTGCCCCTCTTTGCTAAGAAATGTGGTAGAAACGCTATTTCCTAAGCAAAGCCAAGAAGGTGGAAGATTACTTCTCGAAAAAGCGGCGCCCACAGATGCAGCATGAGTAAACGACCTCGAAGTGCTACAAGCTGCTGAATGGTTTGACAACTCCAAAGCACCTGGCATGGATGGAATCCCGAACAAAGTCCTAAAGCTCGCAGTGAAATATAAAACAAAACCTTTTGTGGAGCTTTTTACACGATGCCTACGAGACGGAATTTTCCGCAAGATATGGAAAATGCAACGTCTAGTGCTATTGCAGAAGGCAAATAAGCCAGCAGGGGAACCGAGCTCTTACCGCCCAATATGCATGATCGACACAATGGGAAAAATGCTGGAGTGGATTATCTGTGTCCGGCTAGAAAGTTACCTAGAAGGGGAGGAATGCAGCCTATCAAATAACCAATGCGGCTTCCGCAAAAAACGTTCAACTGTTGACGCAAGAAGCTCACAGGTATACGGGAATAAAGAATACTGCGCGGTCATAACGCTCGATGTGAAAAACGCATTTAATTCGGCGTACTGGCCTCACATACTGCGTGCATTACAAGCGAAAAAAATACCAACTTACTTGTTCAGCATCATACAGAGTTATTTGTCCGAAAGACTCCTGCTCTATTATCTATGTGCTGTAGACATCACTGAATTCTCCGAAGAAATCGTGCATTCAACAAGCCACCTGTGAAATTTTCATAACAAAAACATACAAAATAATAAATAATACTCTTCTCAATGACATTAAAGTCAAAGTGCAACAATTCTACTTGCTTTTATTGCTGCTGCTTTTCCAAATTCAGTCAAAGTAACCATAAATTTGAAAGTATTAAAGCATAGATGGATACTCTAGCAGACATACACATACCTGGACATATGAGGACATATGAGGACGTCCACCAATTTATCAGCTGCATGTATGTATATTTCGCATTGTGTATTGGAAGTGTAGATTTGTGTTACTTGTGGCACGGCTGACATTACCTTGCAATCATGCACGGCTACCCGCGGCTATGCAACAGCTACCGGTGGCACTGTCATACGTACATGCATACATATGGCATACAATGATTTTTCGCGACGCGAAAGCATGTTCCAGCGCGTATGCAAATTACCGCATTTTCACATTTGATTGTGCGTTATTGTTGTTTTCCTTGCTGTATTTCCGCGACTGCCGCTGCCAGCAAATGCTTCATCAATTCACATTACGTATACGCCATGTGGCACCGGACCCAGCGCCGTTGCGCTTAAACTTTTACCCGCGCATTTCCACGTGTGTTTGTGTATCTGGAGTACTACCGATTTATGATTCACAATTTTTTCCGAAATATTTTTGCCACCGTTGTTGTAACTCTGTCGCTTTTATCACATCATTTTAGCGAAGGTGTTGCTGCGGCGTGCCACGCTCAATAATGGCATTTCTCTTTGTGCCGCAGCAACATTACCTCATTACATTCGTTCAGTTAGGTTGGTGTCAACTATTGCGTCTGCGCATTGAGCGGAGGTCGAATTGACGCGAGGTAAACAGCTTGAGGTCAATAAAGAAATTTTCGAAGGAGCATTGCATACGAGTATATATGTGTACCATGTGTGCTTATTTGTGTTCAGCTTAACATTCCAGCAGCAGAATTTAAGTTAATTTAACTATTGCAATATTTATATTTAGCAGTGGTATCACTAACTTCTGGAACCCATTTCAGATTTATCGTTAAATAAGACGTTAGGTCCTTTAAAAATCAATCTTTATTTAGCTATCTTCGATGCAATCTTAAGAGACTGGATATCTGTATACAAGTGTCAATATATTTTTTGATGTACCCACTACTTTTGTCATAACGTTTTTTTAAATTGCTGTGATTTCTCACTTGCACCCATTCGTATATGTTTTTATTCCTACATCCCTGTCCATTTCCCACTCTTTGCTAAAAGGCAAGGTAATATAAGGCACATACATTATGTAAATTTCTGTAGAATTACGAAAATCTGTTATATTGAGCAGAAAGTGAAACTTACTAAGTATTTTAGAATGCTCCTTATTAAAAGTGACTAATAGGGTCACTGTTAGTGATATTTACTTGTATGCTAAATTTCACGTTAAAATATTCAATAATATTTGAGATTCACGTCATTTCGTGAGGATCCAAAAGAGAATTCTACGATTTTTACTATGTCTGAAGAAGTGCGGTAGTGAACCATCTCATACTTTGGTATATTGGTAATTCGTGATCATGATTTACCGTCGTGTAACCTCTGGCTTTTCAGCAAATTCACATTACCACTCCGAGGACACCACTTTTGACTCAATTGAGAATAAAAAAGCTGAATCAAAGAAAGCTCTGATGGCCATCACGATGGAGGAATTTTCCAAATGCTATGACAAACTGAAAAATTCGTTAGCATAAGTGTATTGGAGATTGAGAGGAGTACTTTGATGGAGGTGAAATGGATAAAATTCACCTTTCAATTTGATCATATCAGTGTATTAGGTAGACGAAAAAGTATTTTCCGTCCATCCGTCCATCCCTACAAACTGTAACTTGAGTAAAAATTGAGATATCTCGATAAATCATGGTATGTCCTTAGTACAAAAAAAATTCGAGTTCGTAGATGGGAGTAATCGGACCACTACCACTCCCAAAAATCGCCACTAACCGAAAATATATAAAGTGTATTAAGAAAGCACTCAATTAAGGTATAAAGTTGTAATTTGGTACAGAGGATTGTACTAGAAAACGGCACCTCCCTCTAGCAAGTTTAATGTACATAACTCCTAAAACACCTAAACTAATACAACCAAATTTGCTAAGTACAAATCTTAAAAGAATTCCTACCATAGCGTGAAGATGAATGAATTCAAAGAATAACTCCGCTCACTCCCCATATAACGTTGCTGTTCAAAACCACTAAAATCGCGATAAATCAAAAAATAAATACGCCAGAGGTATTAAATGTAGAGATACGCTTAGTATTGATAGAATTGTCCGAAAAGAGCACAGGTGTGTTTCCAACAACGGAGTTTGTCAAAACGCTTGGACGTGGTAAAGGATCTATGCGCATAGCCACAAAGTGTTGATAATTAAGAAATTGAGGTAACGGACGAATATTACGCTAAATAAATAAATCAGCGAGGCAGACGCCAGACACAAACACATACTTGAAAGCTGGCGCTTGATTGGAGAGCACCATGTGGATGAATGCAGACACTTAACTAACGGTGAATATTTAAAATTATGTATGTGAGTCTTTGTGTAATGCGGTGTGCAACAACTACAAAAACTGCGACAAACTTTCAATCCTTTCGGTGCTCTGTTGCCGCTTAAAGAAAAACTTGTACCACACTCATATACTCCGACTCATGTGCTTGTTGCGGTGTGTGGCTAGCGTTTGGCAATTGCAACTAACATTAGTCACATTAGCACACAGCCGCATACACTCGCACAAACCCGTGCAAACTTAAATGTGCTGTTAATATACCATTGTAGCAATACATCCATGCCTCTGCAGCATATGGCAATTTTAGTATGCTCAGGGCATCAGTCACTAGATCACCTCTTCGGGTTCTACAAGAGTATCCTCAGGTCTTGAAACCTTCTGCTAGTCCCGGATCTCTCCGTAGAATTTTCGAGCATTGCCCTTATCGGCCAGCTTGTCCAGCTCTTTGTAGTCACGCATTTCGGTCTCTCTTTGGTTTGTCTGCAAATGCGTATCGCTTAATTCTTCAGCTCTCGATAACTAGACCATCTCACATGTATAGTCGATTGTAACGTTGCGAGGTAGAAAGTCTGCTTTCTCTCCATTGCGATATGGCATTCCTCATCGTACCAGCTGTTCTTTTGCATTTTTCAAAAATCAATAGTTTAGTTTGCAACTGTACGTAAGGAGCTAGAAATTCCATTCCCCAGTTAACTTATAGCGAGTCTTTAGTCATATCGTCTATCTTTCTCTTCTTCGGAGCGTGGGCGCCCGGGTTATGGGGATTGCCGCTAGACACGAATTCTTCCTACCATGAAGCCCACACCGAATTTGAGCTTCTCCATATGGCCGCTGTAGTAAATGCCACCTTATGTTCTCAGTCCTTATTCAGTGCATTGCATTTCTTGGACGGCAGTAATGTTAGCCTTTACTCTAACTAGGACATTAGCCAGCTGGGCAGCGGCGTCTTCCTAATTAAGGGACCGGACATTCCAGGTGCATGGCCTGAAATCGTCATCCTTAATACATTTGCAGTGGATGGTCGATAGGAGGGTCTCTCATGCGAGGCTGTTTTCTTGCTTTCATTGGTTTCAACGCACAACCCTAGGGAGGGTTGGAGAGGTTTCATCTTCCTAACAGGACACTGTCCCATTGGGACGCGGTGAGCATACATGTGAAGTGGAAAGATCTACACACTTTCTCCTAAACTTTCCACCTTCCGTCAGACTAAAATTGGTACACTTTTAACGCACACGGCGAATTGGCTGGTTCTAGACCTCTGTCGATATGCGACGGTCTTTCTTTCCACACCCAGGAGTTCGGGCCAAGCGTTTATAGTAGACTATGTGGCATCGTTTATTACCTCTAGACCAATCAGACTTTTTACCTAATCTATGCTAAGCCTCTTTTCTTTACTATATTCAGTAAAGCCTGAGTTCTTCTATGACATTTTATATTGAGAGCTTGTTATTAGAAATTTGCTCTTGCAACTTTCGGAGCTTGACAATACTGATAATTTCCATTTTAGGTCTAGGGAGCCACAATATCTTTGCTCATTGCAATAAATCAGCAACTAAGCGCTGACGTTCAACACCATCCTCTCAGCTTTTACCCAGCCTGGCTATGGCAGCAGGAAGCGCAACAATGTCAGCGGCATCAACAATAACCAGCCAGCAGCTGTGCCACCACTTTTGACCGGAAACGCAAAGTGCTGGCAATGGTTGGTTGCAATCGAGCGTTTGCGTTGAAGCAGTCCAATTGTGGCGCACTTTTTTCAATTTACTGAGGTGCTTATTTTAAATTTACACTCGCTTGTGCTGTTGATGCGGAGGCAGTGCGGACGACTGTTACAAACGGCAAATATTGCAAGCCAAAAGCAGGCGTCTGTGTCGCAGGTAAGCAGCGCTCGTTGGCTGAGCTCTGGAGGAAACTCCATTGGCAGACAGTTCTTGTGGCCTGGAAAGCCGGATGTTGCACAAGCATCTTCCATAAACATACCCTCTTTCTTAGTCAAAGGCTTGCCGATGTCTATTTGTATGGACGGCTGCTTGTCTTTAAATTGGAGTTTATAAACACCTTTTCTGTTTGCCGACAGATGTATGTATGTATGGGGACAAAGAAATGTAAAATAGTTTGAGAAAATGATAATGACAGGATATATGCAATTCGGTTGCACCGAAGCTAAATACCCTTTACAGGTGCATTTCTGCTACTAACTATGTGTTCAGTTTGTATGGAAGCTATATGCTATAGTAATCCGTTCTGAACAATTTTTTTGGAGATTATATTTTTATCTTAAGCAGTAATCCATGCCAAATTTCGTGACGATACGACGTCAAATGCGAAACTTTTCCATACAAGCGCTTGATTCCGTTGATCGTTCGGCTTATATGCCAGCTATATGCTTTAGTCGATCTGAACAATTTCTTAGGAGATAACATTGTTGATTTAGAAAACAACCTGTGTCAACTTTTGTGGAAATACATTGTGAAATGTGAAAGTTTTCCATACAAGAACTTGATTCCGATCGTTCAGTTTGTATAGCTGCTATATGATATAGTGGCCCGATATCGGCAGTTCCAACAAATGAGCAACTTCTTGAAGAGAAAATGAGGTTGCAAAGTTTCAAAACGATATCTTAAAAACTTAGGGCCTAGTTCATATATATACAGACAGACAGACAGACGGACATAGCTAAATCGACTCAACTCGACATACTGATAATCTATATATATATATATATATGATGGGGTCTCCGACTTCCTTCTGTGTGTTACAAACTTCGTTACAAACTTAATATACCCTGTTCAGGGTACAAAGATTAGTTTATATCTTTATTGATAATAGTTCATGCTACACAGAACTGTTGATGCATCAAGGTTGGCATATGAGGCTACGGTTATTATATTTGTATTTCCATTCTTAGCACAATCTTAGCAAACCAGAATGTAAACTTTTTTCGGCCGTTAAAACAACTGGAACAACACCACATATCTGCTAAAGCAATTGGTCAGTTCGCTTCCTTTCGAGCATGAGAAAAACCTGGAAAGCCAAGTTCGGAGAGATTGACCCTGCATTCAAGTGTTTTTTGGTAAGTTCTTAGATCTAGTCTATGTTGATAACGCTTCAATTTTCTCTGTTGTCCGATGTGATCCTTTGGTTCAGCCAGAGGACTCGTATCATCCTGCCTTGGAAATTAATTAGCCAACTTTGCTCACAATAATACACAACACCATTGTTTTCGGTTCAACTTTGCGARAGCTAATTTTAAGAAAATTAATCACGAACTTTCTAAAGTTACTTGGCCAGATTACAGTGGCAATATTTAATTTAGTACTTCCCACTTTAATGAAACTATTTTAAACTTTAAACACTTGTTCCGAAGTGTGTTGTTACTCATAAAATGAGTTCTAATTTATGGTTTTCGAAAGAATTATGTAAATTAAAAAATAGAAAATCTCGTGCTTTTAAACTTTTTAAAAAAACTGGTTTAGTTGCTGACTATACAAAATATTCTAAATTGCGTCGACAATTTGCTGAAATTAACAAAATTTTTTATAATAATTATGTAAATAAAGTAAAAAATAATATTATACGTAACCCAAAATTGTTCTATGGTTTCGTCAACTCCAAACGCAGGATTTCTAATTTTCTGTCTGCTATGAAATATAAGTCTAGTATGTCTAGTGACAATCACACCATTTCCAATATGTTCGCTGAATTCTTCGAGTCCAATTACTCTCCAAAATCTCCAAAAAATGTTCCGCATCAGCACAATTTATGTCCGATTTTTGTCATTAATGCACCTACTATTCAGAAGCAGACGTCTTATATCAGTTAAATATATTAGAACAATCATAAAATTACAGCCCAGATATAATTCCCTCGTGCTTTCTTAAGAAAAATGCAATGCTTATTTCCATCCATATGAAAAAAGTCATTTATAATTCCTTTGCATAAGAGTGGATTTAGGTCATATATTGAAAACTATAGGGAAATAGCAAAGTTGTCTGGAATATCTAAACTTTTTGAAGCAATTATAACATTCGACATAACTTTCCGGATCTCTCCACTAATTTCTTGTTCTCAGCACGGTTTTCGTAAAGGGAAATCTACAATAACTAAGTTGCTTGAATTTGTATCACATGTATCAACGKGCTTTAGGGAGAATAAGAATACTGATGTTATATACACAGATTTTAGTAAAGCTTTTGATAAAGTAAACCACTCAATTCTTTTGAATAAACTTGACCTTCTTGGTTTTCAACCAATATTTCTAAAATGGGTTGCTTCTTATCTTAGTAATAGAACTCAACAAGTCATATTTAACGATACTCTTTCCGACATAATYAATGTTCCTTCAGGTGTTCCTCAAGGTAGCCATCTTGGTCCAATTCTGTTCTTGTTATTTATTACTGACATATCATCTGTTGTTAAGTTTTCAAACGTTTTATTATATGCGGACGATATAAAACTTTTTAAATTCACCTCAAATAGTGAAAGATGTCAGTTGCAAACAGACTTAAATAACCTAGTTTCTTGGTGTGATAGAAATGACATGCCATTTAATCTTAAAAAATGTAAAACGATGTGCTTTTCACGTTGATCTCTAGAACCTACTTCATACGTAATACAAAACTTTAGGTTGGAGCAAGTATGCAGTTATGTTGACTTGGGAGTAACTATGGATCCCAAACTCAATTTTAATCTTCACACATCTTCCATGGTTTTTAAAACTAAAGGTGCTCTTGGTTTTGTTAAACGTTGGTCTAAAAAATTTATAGATCCGCTTACCACAAAAATTCTTTTTACATCTTTGGTGAGGCCTATATTAGAGTATGCTTCCGTGGTATGGAACCCTTGTTATATTGTTCATTCTGAGAAAATAGAGTCCGTTCAAAAACAATTTTTACTTTTTGCCTTAAATCATTTGCACTGGGATTTCAGTTTAAATCTTCCCCCTTACACTAACCGTTTAAAACTTATAAATTTCCCTACACTCGCTAGTCGTAGGGAAATGCTTGGTATAATATTTCTTGTAAAACTCATCAATGGGTCAGTCTGTAGCCCATCTCCCTTGTCTGATATTAGTTTTAACATTCCCGCTCGCTCTACCAGGCAGTTTAAACTTTTACTTTTGAAATTTTCTAGAACAAATTTCGAGTTAAACGAACCATTCCGCCGTATATGTCACGATTTTAATTCTCATTCCAGCATATTTGATGTAACAGATTCTCTCTTTACCATTAAAAAAAATTATTTTATCTACTCTTAACAAGTAACATTTTAAAATTATAAATTTTAATCTAATTCTTAATTTTGGCTGTTGAAATTTTTGTTTCTGTAGCTGAGCAGCTTAAGATCGCAACGCTTAAAACTTTCTTGCCTTTATGATTCGGCTAATTCCGCTCGTTCGCGGATTGCGCCCCGCGCGTCGTTTAGGCAGGAGGAGGGTAATCGTTGGGTGTTATTATTATTATTATATTGAAGAAAAGAAAAAAAGGAAAGAAAAGAAAATTAAATCCAAAAAGAAGTTATCATCAAGTTTAATCAAAATTTTTCTTCTAATCTAAATTCTACCCAAGTCACTTCATTTATCCTTTTCAAACGTCAAAATGCTTTTGAGAGCTTTCGAATTTTTACCATTTATTTCATTTATTTTCGCCCAAACAGCAAGGTGCTTATATTGTAAAACATGTAATGGCACTATTAAGAAATATAACTAGGAATTGATCTCTTATCACAAAAAAAAATTGTGCAACTCTAGCCAGTAGCTTGCTCAATCGAGTTGTACGAGTTTATACCATTGAGTTATTTAACCATTTCTGTGTGCAGTTAAAAACCACAATTGTGGCAGTATTCATTTTTGTCCTACAAAGACTTTTTTCTGCATTAATTTGTCAATGTTGATGAGAAAATTATGTTTTTCTCATGCAACAACAGCAATTTAACGGTGCACACTATTTGAAGAGTTTCAGAGAGAGAAATCAACATTTTTAAAATAAAATATTATATTTGGTGATGATTTTATAATGGTCTTCTGAGCTTTTATTAAAGGGGCGGTCAGTATGCCGCTTTCGTGCCATAAAAATATAAAATGCGATTATTATTCTTTTTATGTAATGAAATATGTATATCCCTGGGAATATTTATCATTTTTCTACGCATTTAAGTAAAACAATTTAAACAAAATAATATTATTAAATAAGAATAAATTTAAATTAAGTTGGTAAAAATATATAATTATTTATTAAATTCAAGAGTGTGTAAAGTAATGCTAACAATTAAAATCTAGAGATTTTTAACTCCGGAAATAAAAATGCCGACAAAAAATAACGCCGACAAATCAAGATGCCAACAATTCAAAATACGGACCCAGAAATTTTAACATAAGGTGCTACATTTAATAAAAAAATGGTTAATAAATTTCCTAGATCCCAAAGTAGAAACTCCACTAACTACTGTTACTAATGTTAAATTTCTGAATTTTAGTTGAGTAATTAAAAGGAAAAAAAGGGATACACTTAAAATACACTCATTATTCCATCAGTGCTAATCGGGAGCGAGTGAACCATTGTGATGCTACACAAACTGATACCGTAAGCTTTATAAATTTCATTAGTGGCTTGAGTGACATTCTTCCCTTTTTTACGAAAATTTCAAAATATAACGAATTTCTCCATTATTTTCACTAAGCTGTAACTTTTTTTCAATATATGGTATGACATAATGTGTTACGTAGCACTGGAGATAAGTATACGATTGCAACGAAATCTATTTACAAAATACGAAAAGACTTTTTCGACTACAATATTAGGTACACTATATACGAGCTCAGGGAAGTACTTATCCGATTCAACGCATTTGTATTTGAGGTGTGTTCAAAAAGTTTCGCGAATTTTGAATTTTCGCGGGTTACAATATTCGAATTTCGAATTTTTTGTGGCGTTATGTTGGTACTCATGTCTCTCACTTATGCCGACAAGCTCGGCCATTTTGAATGTTCATTTAATTGTTGACTGCTGCTTTGCGTGCACGTGTTTTTGGATCGTCTTCGATTTTTCCCTATTCAAAAAAATTAATCAAAGAAGCTGTATAAAATTTTGTGTGAAAAACGAAATTAAGTGCGCGGATGCATTCCGAATGTTGACTGTGGCATACGGAGAAGCTACCTTGGACTGAAACAACGTTTATCGCTGGTACAAAATGTTCTCAGAAGGTCGAGAAGATGTGACAAAAATTGGCTTTTGCACAACGATAACGCCGCTGCTCACCCATCGTTGCTTGTGCGCGACTTTTTAGCCAAAAACAACACACTAATGATGCCGCAGCCACCGTATTCCCCAGATCTGGCCCCCTGTGACTTTTTCTTGTTCCCTAAACTGAAGAGGCCCATGAAAGGACGACGTTACGCTTCTCTTGACGAGATAAAGACGGCATCGAAGGAGGAGCTGAAGAAGATAAAAAAAAATGATTTTTTGAAGTGCTTTGAAGATTGGAAAAACCGTTGGCACAAGTGCATAATATCTCATGGGGATTACTTTGAAGGGGACAAAATAGATATTCATGAATGCATAAATAATTTTTGAAAAAACACAAAATTCGCGATACTTTTTGAACACACCTCGTACTACATACAACTAAAAGGAAAGGATTCTCTCTGAATTTAAAATACATATCTCACATATTGGCTGACATTTTCGATCAAAAATCAAGTAAAGGTACCGGAAATTGGTTGGAATCGGTCAGTCGGTTGGTGAGATATGGATTTAAAATTTTTACATCTTTGTCGTATTTAGTCATTTATAACTCGTTCAGTAGTTTTTAACATTAATGGTTTAAGGGATACGTAAATTAAACCTACCTTGTCTCAGAGGGCGGAGCTACACCAATTTTTGCAAAATGTTATTACAAATCAGACGATGGGCGTGGCACCGCCCACTTTTTGATGACATCACATATCTCTGTACTGTACCGGCTTTATGTGAAAACAAATTTTATACCCTTGCAATCTACTGTCTAAAAACTACTGAAAGCGCGGTAAATCAATGACTAAAGGCGATAGAAAAGTAAAAACTTGCAGCAGGGATATTATGACATGGTTTTATAGGAACCGGGGGCGTTGAACTATAGGCTTGGCACAATCCATTTTTTGGTCCCATCTCGGGACCTGACTGACCGATTTCGATAAAATTAGGAACGTGGCATTCTTTTTATATTCCTTTGTCACTCTGTGAAATGGACTGAAATGGGACAATAACCACTACCCGCCGCACAATTTTAAATTCCACTTAATTCGTTCAGTTTTTAATACACTAACCACGAAGCAATTAAATGCAAATGGGATTAAACTTTAAACAAGAATAATGCTGCAAAGATATGCCACCTTATCACAAAAAATTGTTAAAATCTAGCTTAAACTGTTGAAGACCCTAAGTACCGATTATAGCTAATAGTTATACAGTCAATGAGTGAGATATTAAATGTAAATTCAGACAGAATCCTTTTCCTGTAGTAGTAATTATGTGTACTCAAAGTGGGTGGAATCGGGTCAATACTTCTTTGAGCCCCCATATACCTAATATAAAGATAATCGAACTTCCAGGAGACTTTATTCTGGATATATTGGCCAATATTTGAGCTATCTTTATGTAAATTTCATAACAGTATATCGTTGTGCCTAAAATTAATACTATTGGGCGAAAACTTTACCTAACACCCATATAACCATTATCATTATTTTCAGGCTGATTTTGTATAATGACTATGTATGATGAGTTTGGTTTTTCAAACAAATCTTATGCTGATATTGATATTGATATTATGATATATATGTAGGTCAGTGTATAAGTTATACTTGGTGTATGTATATCTAAAACTGTTGAGATTCCAAAAATCTGGTTGACGTATAAAATGTTCTGTAGCACACGTACTTAGCCATTTCTTACTCCTAATATTTTTTTATGTTTCCATTATTATTAATAAGTAAGAACATTCGATTTGGCATTGAATATAATGAGAAAGCTTTTTTGGGGTTAATAAAGCTCATGTATTGACGATAATCCTTTCTTAGCAGCCACACCCATTATTTTACCCCCATTTATTTTATTTTCTAATTACTTAACTTTTTTTATGTTATTTATTTTATATTTAAAAATGTTTTAATTTAATTAAATTTTATTTAGTTGGTTATTTTTAATATAATTTTTTACCGTTTTTTTTTTTTAATTATATTTCAGTTTATTTTATTGAATGTAATTTTTGTTTTTTCCTTTTAACATTTAAATTTTTGTTTTTAGTAATGCGCCTTTGAGTTTCATTGACAGCGGATATAATTGTCGCAACATTTGTTATTCATTACATACCTATGAATTTAAAAAATGAGCATTATTGAGCGTGAGCGAATTTAAGTGTGCGCGAGTGTGTGTGCGAGTATTTGTTTATTGTTTTTAATTACTTTTCTCGATTAAATGTGATTAAACAAACTTTAGTGCTGCGTTTCTGTTTGCCACCGTAACGGTGAAGGTGTTTATAACAACAACAAGGTGGCTGATTCTTGTTATAACTTACAAAAATTGAAACAAAATTCAAAAAAGCAAACAATCAAGCAAAATAAGAAATCGTTTAAAAAATAAGACATATAGAAAAAAAAAACCGTTGTTCACCAATTACATGTGCCTCTTTTTTTGAACTCTCAACGCTCACAAATGCACCGAAAGGACGCACGGTTTGCGGCGCACAAGCCAGCCCAATCACTCAATGTATTTGAAACAAAGCTATTTTTTTTTTTTTAATTTTCTGTTTAGTAAAATATTTGCTTTTATATGGTAACGTTCGCCATTAATGGTCGTAAAATTAATTAAAATATTTAAATTAATTTTATTTTTCCTAGTCGAGGTCAAGAGAGAAATGAACAAATAATTCTTAATTACAATTGTTTTTTATCCCTTTTTTGCGAAGAAATATTTTTTCACTATAACCACGCAGAGATTAAAAAAATAATAATGAAACGTCAATGCGAATTTTTTTTTTCATTCAAACAAAAATGGTGTTTGAAATTGTTAAATTTTTTACCATTATTATTAATACTTATAAAATAATTTGTATAAGCGAAAACTACTGGTAACTCTCGAGAGAAAACATTCGTACTCTAAAATGTATCCAGTTTTCGTTAATTTGAAATACTTGTGGTAAAAAAATAATTATTTTAAGTTAAAATTTTGAAAAAAATGGTAATTCTGCCAAAAAACAAAATTAAAGGCAAATTTTTTTCAAACCGCTTTAGCAGTACAATATGGATATTATGTTATGAACACTTTCTTCAAATATACACTGTAAATTTTCGAGCCCATTGATTTAATACTCATTTGGTAATAATTAGTTTTCCTTGTAAAACTCTCATATCTTATTTTTGGTTTTCCTAAACCTTAATTTAATTTTTGTGAAATAAAATATTTCCTTCCAGTCGATATTGAATTGAATTTTTAAAGTTCAGCGACAGAACACATTATAAGCTCTCCACTTTTTCCATTAACCGATTTATACATAACATAACATTTCTTTTTGATTTAGCTTTTCTAGACGAAAATAATATGGAAATGTGTATTATAAGTGGGCGGGGTTGAAGACCGATTTCGTCAAGCTTGAACTGATTTAACCCTAATTCCTAGCAGGTTTTAGTAAGCTATTTTCTCGCCTCCTTGATCAATTTTATATATGTCGGCAATTTTGTTTGAAGAAGATTAAATAATTAAACACTTTACATTTTTATTTAACTATAGCACAATAAGTTCACTTTATAATTTTTAGTACCAAAGCACCTGCTTCTCTTCTCTCTCTTCTCTCTGTTCGCAGATCAGACCTCACTCTGTGACAGTTTCCCTATTTCTGACATACAAAACATACGATCTAGTGTTACGACATATACAATAATAATAATAATTAATAATATTAATCTAATTGTGAATACGAAATTAATACTTTGCACAGTTAATGTTAATTAAGTTAATTGAAACCAAATGACATATGAAGAACCGATGGATGCTAGTGGGCACAGTGGTTCGAACAGCTGAAAGAACGAAGTGAATTTGAGCCTCAAGTTCAAACTTGGAACATCATGTAGCCTGGGTTTAGTTTAAAACCAATAAGATATCTTCCACATTTTATCTAAAAGAACGTCCTTTAGGAAGTCTTAATAGTCCTTTCTAAGCTTCTTATTTGTGGGCTTTTGCATCTTTACTGGGCATCGACCTTCAAATTAGGTCATTTCCTGGCAGACGCACTAATAGCACCAACACTTTTGGCATTTCATTCTCCTTTCTACTTTGTAGCTATACTTTGGCTGCAGGTTTTGGTTCCAGCTGCCGCTAGTGTTGTTGCCTCCCAGCAGCTAGTTCTCTTCGGCTTTTTGCAGGAAATCCGTTCTCCTTTGATCCTTTATTGTGTTATTACAGTCTTAATTTATATTTTGAAACTACGTAATTATCCTTACATTACGTCCGTTTTGCAAACCCGCTATATAGTATAATTAATTTAATTTTCTAATAAAGTCTATATAAAAATTGTTGTCAAAGATATAGAGGTTAAGAAACTATAACTGAATATTTAAACGATTTTTATTCAATAAGATAAGACGAAATTGACCTTATACATTTTGTACTTGAAACTTTATTGTATTTGTATGTATATAGTATATATATAATATATATAAAGCAGAAAATACGCGAATAAAATTATAACTGAATGGAAAAGAGCTGTAGAAAGTCTTGTCTTTTATATAGACGCATGGAATTTTTCAAATGCCTTTAGAAAGAATGAGAATCATATTAAGAAAACTTTAATTTAAAATTTTAATACAATATACGACTTTTTTTTCAAATGTTACAATAATTTGAGCTATGTTCAACAAGCTAGCCACTCTCCGTCCGTGCTCTGGCGCTGTGGCTCTCACCTTGCTGGCATCAAATGGCTATTTAGTATTTTTTTTTTATTGCTATTAATTTTTTTATTGTTTGATTATTTATTCATATTTCGGTTGTGTTTTTATGTGCAATCGCCGCCTTAGCAGCGAATTCATTATATTTGTGGTCAGTTTATTAAACCAATGTGACTGAGTGCGTTTGTAGGCGTGCATGCATAAAGTTTTTGTTCATTGCAAAATCTCGCTGTGAATTTGAAAATATGAAAAAGTAGTATTAACTAAAATAAATCAGACATTAAAGTGCCATTATCGCTGTTCATTAACTAAACTGACATAATTTTCAATGAAATTTTAAAATTGGTTTTAAATGGAGAGACTTTTTTCTATGAAGTTACCAATATGAATACATATTAAATTAATGTTAGCTAATTCGACTGTTAAACCATTATATATACTTTATCGTCATATGAGCTAACCATGTTTATGATTGATTTAATTTGAGCCAAAATATCTCTTCCAAAAGACTTTTCGTATTTTTCTTGCTTCTCTTTAGAACAACCAAAAATCCCTAGCTGAATCTTTGCCAAGAATGCCGACTGGTAATAGATATCATTATATCACGGCGAAGATTGGGACGAGCTGGTAACAGTAGATATTTCACCTCCTTCGTAATAACTCCGTAACCACTCTTGCGTGGGTCCAAAATATGAATCAAAAGAGTAACAAAGTATTAAAGGCAGCCGGAACCAAACCGTGTAACAAAAATATGGCTACGAAGCAGGGAGGAGATGTAGATTCCAATAGTGTTGATGTCATTAGTGCGATTATCCAACACTGGAACAAATTCGAATTTTATCATTTTAAAAATATTTCGATTTTTTTATCCTACCCTGCTTACTATTACAATAATAGACTTCTTTACATCTGACTGATCCAGAAAAATGTCCACTTACACCATTGTCATTGAAATTCAATACTTGATAGAAACTTAATTATGGACCGTAATTTGAAGCGCAATATCAAGAGCTCGACAGAAGTTCTTTGAAAAAAATTAAGCCTCGCTTTAAAATGTGTTGCATAGCGCTCTAAAAAATTATGCCAGAAGGTTGAACAATGTAGAGCAAAAAAACTCGATTTGTCCATAACAAAAGACGGCCAAAGGTCGGGTATTTGGTAGGAGCATTTACAAAATACCCGATTATTTGTCTGCCAGGGAGTTTTAAGTTTCGCTATAAGAAGATTGCTATGTACGAGACGGCAAACTCTCAACGACGCTCCTTTTGCACCGATAACTTAAAAATTATTCTAATGAAAATACTGTTAAATGTATAGGTTTATTTCTAATCGATAAACGTCGCGTTATTTGGAGACAAACTTATGTAGAGTTCCTACATAGTTTTTGAGGCCAACATACAGAACTCAACTGATCACGAAAACGGCATATAGAGACAACGAGTGAAACGAATGTTATGAGGCGGTCCAGGATCAGGTATATAATAGCTTGCACATCATTTTGAAAAAGAAGCAATGTTTAATACTTAGGCGTTCTATCTAGAAATGAAATTGGCTTGATGATAAACTTATTAGTAAACGTTTTTGCGATTTTAATTGTAGATCGTTCCTTAAAATCTATCTTTTCATCATTCGAATTATATTCGAGACTTTAGCTTTTTCGCGAAGAGAGTGGTTTCTACGAGAGTTTGTTGCAATCAAGTTTCGAACCTGCCATCTTGAATAATTAATCAGCTAAGGCACCTTTGTGTCGCGCAGTTGTAAATTTCCTATGAAGAACACACCCGCAACGGGAATTACTTTGAACTTCAGAGCTATGCTAGCAAACCGCTTTGAATTAGCCTTCCACTACAACGAACGCCTCGCAAAAGCTGACAGCGCAACCTTCAACGCAGAAAAATATTAAATTGCGTGAATAGAATACATACATATGTATGTAGGATAGCCCTTCCAAATAAACGCACTTGGTTCAACTTTATAATTAGCTATATATTTATAATTAATGTTCATGTACAAATTGAATATGTGAAGTCCGTCCGTTTGACCGTCCTATATGTGTGATGACTGTTTAACGACTGTCCTCTTGTCCTGTTTGTTAAGTTGGTTGTGCCCTATCAGTGCTGCCTATCGTCATAGGTCAGTGTTGCCCTTTGCAAGTGAGGTGAGTATGCGTACGTATTAATAGGTGTGTCCACTACGTGTTGTCCTGTCATCGCTTCCCACATTCGGCCATCCTGCACTTTCATTCGACCCGAATGAAGGATCAAATTTTTTCATGAATTCCGCGACGGTAGTCGTGCGTCCGGGTCCTTCGTGATCTCCAACTTTCACAACTTCGTATCTGCCATGTTTCAACTGCTTAATGGTCTTGTATGGTCCAAGATATTTTGGCTTCAGCTTCAGCCCAGATCCATACTGTGTACGTTTAATTGCTACCAGTTCATTAATTTTGTACTCAACTTCAGCTTTACGACGAACATTGTAGGTTTTGCGATTTTCTTCTTGTAAACGAACTATGTTCTCTTTCGCTTGAAGGCGGCTTTTCTCACGCTCTGAGTCGATTTCTTCTATTGCGAAGTTTTCTAAAAGCTCTTCCAGATTCGACATTTCAGCCACTCGCATTTCTAATCCAGTTAATATCTTAAACGGCGATATTTTTGTACTACGAGGTGGAGTGTTGTTTATAGTCTGTTGTACGCGTTCTACATGTTTGCACCACTCACCAGGACTTTCGTGGCATAATTTCGATATCATAGGTATCACGATTTTGTGTATTCGCTCAA
>NW_017537289.1:109235-109972 GCF_001853355.1 Bactrocera latifrons
GTGCCACTTCGATGCTCTATTTCGTAATCAAAATCCTGTAAATACATTGCCCAGCGCGAAACTCTTAAGGGTACGTCCCGTTTTTCTTCATCGTCATGGCGAACGCATTACAATCGGTTACTATTCGGAATTTAATACCTATCAGATATACACGCCATTTCTTGAGTGCTTCGATGATAGCTAAGACTTCGAGTTCGTACGAATGGTAAAACTCCTCACATGGTTTCGTCTTCCGACTCATATACCGGACTGGACGAAAGTTCTGATCATCTTTATTCCTCTGCAATAGTACTGCCCCATATCCGAATTTCGATGCGTCTGTATGCACCTCTGTTACTGCTCGCGGATCGTATAACGTTAAAACTGGAGCATTGATTAGTGCCGCTTTTAGTTGCTGAAATGCTGCTAGTTGCTTATCACATAGTTCATATCGTACATCTTGTTTCAACATTTCTTACAATGGTCTCGCAATTGTTGCGTAACCTTCGATGAATCGCCGAAAGTACGAGGTTAGTCCAAGGAATCGTTGCAAAGCTTTTTTAACACATGGCAGCGGGAACTGTTTGATGGCGTTCGTCTTCGCCTCGGGTGGTTTTATGTAACTATTCTTGATAATATAACCCAGGAACTCAACTTTCCTCACCAGAAACTGACACTTGCTCCAATTGATTCGCAATCCACCAGCTGCACAACTTCCAAGTTCTTGATGCCCTCGAATTCATCTTTGGAAGGAATTA
>NW_017537289.1:111602-117194 GCF_001853355.1 Bactrocera latifrons
GCTTTCCAGCGTTGATTCGTTCGTAAATTTTGATCTGCTCCTTGAGATCACCGATAGACCTTGCTTGGTATAAATTGGATTTGTTTACTTTAGAATCCGGAATACCATCGACGAAATACTCTATAAAGCTGTGGTCATCTAAGTTTATAGGTTTCCCGATTTCCATCAGACAATATAGGTATTCACGCATATCTTCGTTCTGTCGTTTACGTCGGTTCCTCAATGTACGATGTACATCACGTACGAACATCTTTGCAGCTCCCTTCAGTAACTGCTTGGCATAGATATACTTCTGTAGTTCATTCCACTGTACARCTTCCGCATTATCTTCGAAGTCTTGTAGCCATTGTTCAACATTAGGCTGTCCTGAACCACTAAATGGAGTCATGGAATCCTCCACATCACGAAGTGTAAACATCGATCGCTCTATAATCGGTGTATTCACGCTACGTCTACTACCGGCATCATCGGCCTYATCCTCGCTTGCATTCAGGCCGAAGTGTTCCAGCAATCTGTCCTGGAGTACGGTTTTCCGTCCACTAGCTACTAATCCCAACCTTTCCAAGTTTTCCCTAAGTCCGTCCACAGTCMATGCTAAAATCTGTTCGCGGTCCATTGTCTTACAATGCTCTTACCAATTCAATTACAAATTCAATATCAATACAAATTAAGGAAGAAGTGAAATATTACAAATTTTAAATTTTATATACGTATTTAAAATATACAATTCCGAAAATTCTTTAAAAAAATTTACAATACGTTACAAAATGAAATGGTTACAAAGTTTATTAAAATTATTTCGAATAATAATATTGGAATAATGTTTGTAAAATGAAATTGAATTACAAAATTTATTAAATTGAATTGAATTATAATATGAATATAAAATTATATGGYCTTACTTTATTCGCCTCAACTGTACTTGTGAATTGTTTTACAGTTGTCCTCTTTTGGTTACCGCTACTGTATTTTTCACTTCCCTGCTACTATACCGCTACCAACGCTTTGCTGCTGACTTKTCTGCTACGAACGCCTTGTTGCTGCCTTCTCTGCTTTACACCGCTACGAATGCCTTGTTGCTATCCTCTCTGCTTCTACCGCTACGGACACCGCATACGTCTGCGTTCCTGACGCTCGCCTTAATACTCTGTTTCTTTATATTCTTACCCTTGGCTGCTACGTTGCTTTACTTTATTGCTGCTTCTGGATCTTACTTGTTGCTGACTTCATGGTCTCGTACCAAAAAAAAAAATTTATGCTGCTTAAGATTTGCTGCTCATCCGCTACTCTGCTTCTAATTACTGCATTCACCGCTACGTTCTAGGCTTTTCTAATAGRCGTCCGTTATACGTCTGTATGTTTCTTAGCACCGTTACTTTTGCTTTTATATGTAAATATGTATATTTTGCAAAAGTACAGTTCTTTTCGCACGTTTATACTTTTGATATAAAGTTAAAATTTACACATTGACGGAGACGTTTTTATTTATCTAATAACTTTACGCGCACTTCACATTTGAAATAAAAAAAATGTCAATTTAAACGTTTTTTTTTTTCCCGCTGGGCTACCATCCGACTTCTGACACCATATTTGTAGGATAGCCCTTCCAAATAAACGCTCTTGGTTCAACTTTATAATTAGCATACACTTTTATTTAAAATACATAAGTGTTAAATGTTCATGTACAAATTGAATATGTGAAGTCCGTCCGTTTGACCGTCCTATATGTGTGATGACTGTTTAACGACTGTCCTCTTGTCCTGTTTGTTAAGTTGGTTGTGCCCTATCAGTGCTGCCTATTGTCATTGGTCAGTGTTACCCTTTGCAAGTGAGGTGAGTATGCGTACGTATTAATGGGTGTGTCTACTACGTGTTGTCCTGTCATCGTTTCCCACATGTATATAAAAATTAGTCCCTTGAGTGAAAATCTAATAAGCTTTTCATATATTCTTCACTTTCCTCTCTTGTTATTTCTTACTTGATTGCCTCCTTTGATGTTGGTCGMCTTGTCGTGTCGAAGGGGCTTAAGTAATAGTAAAGTGTGCATTCCTAAGGAAACGCACTCTGCTCTTACGAACTAAGAGGGATACCTCATAATTCCCACAATAGTGATATGGATGAATAAGGCCTAGGTTTTACGCCCATCTCCTAAGTTGGAAGTATGAGGATACCCGCACCAGCAGCACCCTAAGCCAAGGTGTTGAGATACAAACAACACAACAGCAACTACAACAACATTAACAACCAAATTGACGACAATAGCAACGACGAAAGAGAATGACTTGACTTATAGGAATCCTATAAGGGATTCCGAAGAGGACGAATTACTCGCCTCCAGCTAGGAGGCCAGGAGGAAAGACCCGGCAGCCGGTACCCCAGTTGATGAGGCAGAAACAAAGCGCCTCAAATCGATAGTAGAAGAATATGAAAGCTTCCTGAAAAGGAAGCAATCAGAACCTGTAGAAGAGAGCAAACAAGAGAGCAATCCCCAAATAGGCATCGCTCTATTACAGAAATACAAGAAACTCTTGCCCAAAAAGATAGGCGGGGTGAAGTTGAACGCAACAACGGCAAGGCATTTCTACGATGTAGCTAGGTATAGCCTGCAAGTGGCTATCATAAACAGTGGAAGCTGATCAAGAAGGAAAAACCGAGCAAAGTAAGTAGACCAATTTTGTGGTCATTTGCGATGAGTCCATTGAAGCTCTCATGAAGACTGACTACAAAATCAGCGTCGGAAGAGTGCTGCAGCGATTCTGACCACCCTCATAATCGAGAGGGGCATCGACACCAGCATATCACAGTTGTAAAGGTGGAATAGAAGGATCCAAAGATCATACTAATACCGCCTGCATTAGGACGAAGGAAAGTGATTGGAGGCAAAAGAGACACTGGAGGTACTTATTACAACGCTCTTGCCCAAGAGTCAGCAAACACCTTTAACGAGGGTTCAACCAGAACCACCGATAAAATCAGCTGTTTACGGAGGCCAGATAGTAGACTAAAACAAAATCAAATATGCCATAAATAATTTTGCGCCGTTTAAAGCGGCAGGTCCTGATTATGCCTATAATGCTGCAAAAAGTGATAGTACCAATGGTTCAAAGGCCTGAAGATACAAAGCTAATATCCAACTATCTTACATTCCAAGAAGGTGGAAAATAATTAAAGTTGTGTTCCTTTTAAAACCACGCAGAAGCACACACGAAAATGCCAAGGATGCTGAAGGTGCTAGAAAGGCTAATAGACTTACATGTATCAATAATAATGGCGGACAAGTTATCGAAGTCCCAACGTACGTACATTAAGGGCCGATCAACCGAAACTCACTTCACGAAGTGATAAGAGTAATTGAAAAATCACTACACTATAAACAATACTCCATGGCTGCTTTTCTAGACGTAGAGGGCGCCTTCAATAATTTAGAAGTAAATGCTATAATTAACTCTCACACACATGGTGGCATAAATGACACTGTGTGCAGATGGGTACTATCGACGCTTGAGAATAGAAATATTATAGCATCAAACGGCGCTGCAACACAAACCAGTTATGTGAGCAGAGGGACGCTACAGGGAGGTTTCCCTCCCCTCATCTATGGGTTGTGGCGCTGAAAATTAAAAGGAATACTAAGATCAGCATGTGCGGGTGTTACTGGTGCAATCAGATCATGTCCGACTGGCGCGCTCATTGTGGCCTTGCATCAACTGCCCATGGATATCTTTATTTACAAAACAACAGCATTTGCGGCTATAAGAATAAAAGAACCGGGTGGTTGGAACCAACAAAACTACGGACATAGTGTAATCTTAAATAAGCTCACCATCAATAAATCAGACTACATTCTCCCAAAGCTGAATCTCAATATACACTTCCAGGTGAGGATACCGTATAGACGAGAATGGAGAAGAACGCAATAAGGGAAGAGGTTACCATCTCAGTCTATACCAACGGGTCCAAAATGGACTGCGGAGTAAGCACAGAGGTATTATCCGCTGATCTAGACATTTTTCTCTGTATACGTCTATTGAAGCGTAAAGCAACTATATTTACGGATATCCAGGCGGCGCTCGGATGAGATACCCCACTTTTGATGACGACCATGGCAAACGATATAAGGACTACGAGTAGAGGGCATGCAACTGGAATGTCCGGTCCATTAATTGGCAAGGTGCCGCTGCCCAGCTGGATGATGTCCTCGTTAGAGTGAAGGCAGACATCACCGCCGTCTAAGAAATGCGATGGACGGGAAAAGGACTGAGACGAACAGGCCTTTGTGGCATTTACTTTGGCCATATAAAGGAGCGCAAATTTGATGTGGTATTCGTGGTGGGAGAGAGACTCCGTCGCCGAGTATTATCATTCACCCCGGTGAATGAACGTCTAGCCACAATCCGCATCAAAGCGAGGTTCTTCAACATATCGCTGATTAGCGCCCACGCCCCGACGGAAGAGAAGGACGATGTGACCAAAGATGAATTTTATGAGTGCTTGGAAAGCACTTATGAGAGCCGCCCGCTCCACGATGTCAAAATCGAGCTTGGCGACTTTAACGCCAGGGTGGGCAAAGAAGGTATCTTTGGCACTACGGTCGGTAATTTCAGCCTCCACGAGGAAACATCCCCAAATGGGTTGAGGCTGATCGACTTCGCCGGGGCCCGAAATTTGGTTATCTGTAGTACTAGATTCCAGCATAAGAAGATACATCAAGCTACCTGGCTGTCTCCGGATCGAAAAACCACCAACCAGATCGAAAATGTTATGATAGTCGGAAGACACATCTTCAGTGTTTTAGATGTGCGTTCGCTCCGAGGTCCTAACATCGACTCGGACCACTATCTTGTTGCATCCAAGATTCGCACGCGCCTCTGTGCATCAAAAAACGCACGCCATCAAACACAAGGAAGGTTCGACGTCTAGAAGCTGCTTGCATTCCTGCTCTCTGAGAGCACTCGTCAACAACTCGGTATAAGGGAACTGTGGGACGGCATTTCAAACTCTTTACGTACAGCTGCCACGTGCGGGGTGGGATAGATACCGAGAGTTGAAGAGGGAAGCGAGACGCATTTGCAGACAGAAAAAGAAARAGGCCGAAATGCGTGAGTATGAAGAGCTTGATAAGCTGGCCGACAGAGGTGTAATGCTCGAAAATTCTACGAAAAAATGCGGCGGCTTACAGAAGGTTTCAAGACCGGAGCATACTCGTGTAAAACCCCCAAAGGTGATCTAGTCGCCGATGCCCAGAACATACTTAAATTATGGAATGAGCACTTCTCCAGCCTAATGAATGGCAGTGAACGCACAACGCCAGGAGAAGGCGAAGCCGATTCCCCAACCGATGACGATGGAGCAGACGTTCCACATACCGACCACGAAGAAGTGCGAATAGCAATTACCCGCCTGATAAACAACAAAGCGGCGGGGGCCGATGGATTGCCGGCCGAGCTATTCAAACACGGCGGCGAAGAGCTGATAAGGAGCATCAGCTTCTTTGTACAATATGGTCGGACGAAAGCATGCCCAACGATTGGAATTTAAGTGTGCTATGCCCAATCCTCAAAAAAGGAGACCCCACAATCTGCGCCAACTACC
>NW_017537290.1:0-55771 GCF_001853355.1 Bactrocera latifrons
TTAATCGTCGATTCTCAAGCACCAATTCCTTTAGTTTATTAACATGTTGTTCATCAATTGATGTTGATGGCTGTCCTCGACGTGATTCGTCGTTAAAACTTTTTCGACCCTCTTTGAATAACTTGGACCAATGAAAAACATTTGCGATAATCAAGTATCACCGTTCCGATCGCTTCAGTCCAAAAAAAATTTGACTCCTCACACAAAATTTAGTGGAATTTCCTTGCTGAATAATTTCACTCATCGCAAAAATCGCCGAACGCACTTTATGCGTATGACACAGATTCAAAGACAGTCATACCAACTAGGAAAAAAATTGAATGGATAAATTAAAAAGTCTTACTTGCCGACAGTAGTATTTATTATAAGAAGAATCCGCCCAATTCATAGCATAGCAACCTCTGTCCGACCATATGCCCTCACCTAAAATGTTCGTAGAACGCTCTGAAGCCATCAAAGTGGGTCATGAACTTAGAATTTCCTAGGCAGCCTCGCCCAGCATATGTACATTTCAGTAGACAGCTACGTCAGTATTTGCATTTGTATTGAGAGGCAAATAAATTGTATAGAAAAGTCACATGAAAGTGCCGCCAAGAAATTGTGAAAAACCTTCGATTTTTCCTGTCACTGCATTTTAGTTATGCGACTTGCCGACATTTATGTACCTAACATTATTTTAGTTATTGCTGTCGTTGCTTTCTTTGCCCGTCTTCTCTGCAGCCTGTACTACTCAGCGTCAACCTGCGCTTGTGTGCAACTTAATTACTTAACGCTGTCAAAGCAGGCGCCGAAATATTGGGTACGGCCTATCCATCAGCGATCCCATCAGTTGAAGTTGCATGTCATTTTTCCTTTTGTTTACCTTGCCTCGGCAGCAGCCCACTGCCATTGGGTGTAAATATTGAACATTATTATTGACATGCACTTGCTGCTAGTAAAAGTGTGCAAGTAAATACATAAAAGAAGAGTATAGAAAAACGAAGTAAAAATACCCTTCACAGGTACAGATATATACGGTCGTCATTAGACCAATTCTAACTGTCATCGTTAAAAATCTAAATGGAATAGAAAGAGCAGCCTGCGCAGGGGATTCCGGGACTATAAAAATATGTTCTAAAACCTAAGTGTTAGATAGCTGAAATAACAGTACTTGGCCGAAAAAAATCAGGGTCAATTACTATAACTAGAACCGGCTTTGGAATTAAGTCATGTTCATCCGAAGGCACTTAATATGCTTCAACATCAACTGCCCCCAGACGTGTTTAATCGGAAAAGGAATTAGGAGATTGGAACCGAAATTCGGAAACATGTTCAGCAACGAAAAGGCAGACGAGGTGGCAAAGAAAGGATTCTCTTTAGATGTATCCGGGTGGAAATCAATAATAAGCTGCAAGATATCAAAACAGATATGACCCAAGTACGACAAGAATAGAACCACTGGCGCATTGAAGAGGTAGGCATTGGTTTAAAACGGGTCTGCCTTATAACTATATTTGCTCCAGCTGAAAGCTAGAAGAGAATACGGAAACTGGTGTCTACTCTCGCCTATTACGACAAATCATTAGATTCTTTGGGAGTAAAGAACGTATAGAAAGTTTCGGATCTCAAAAGTAGAAGTAGTTCGCGTATATACAGACAGACGGRYATGGCTAAACCGACTCAGCTCGTCTTGTTATGGGATACTTTATGTATACTTTATAGGATCTTCGTTTTCCTGAGTTAACAAACTTCGTCTCAAACTTAGTATACCCTGTTCAGGGTATAATAATACGCAGAGCAGAAGATGAGGCTGAGAAAAAGTAAACAAATGAATAAAAACGAGCATTTAAGTTGAGTGCAACACACGGTTATAAGTATGAATGTTGCTGCAATTTCATATCTTAAATGTAAATGAAATGGAAATGCAAATGTAAATGGAACTGATGATGATGCCATGTGAGGGCACAAAACAACAACAGTATTGATGTCACTGTTCGCTGCTGATTGCCGTTATTACTGCACACACACATACACCAGCCGAGCGCAGCTGTTGCCACCTGTTGTTGTTGTCGTCTGCGGCAAGTTGTTCTTAATTTCTATGCATATTAGCTTTTCTCTTCTTGATTATTTGCGAAAGAAATTAGTGAAAATGTGGAAAAAGTGAAAATTATTAAATGCTTGAACGGCGGGGTAAACTTTTAAACAGCTGCGTTTGTTATTTGTTGTTCCTGTTGTTGTACTGTACATTTTGCATTTGCTTTCGGTTATAATTTCTAAACAAATATTGATTGAGTACTCAGTGACTGCTGTAATTCATACATTTACTTTGAATTTGGTTTCTGCTGCATTTCTTGTAAAATTGTTTATGTTGTTTTTTTCTTTTTTTTGCTTCACGGTGTTGTGGTTGTAGACAGTTGTAACTGTTATTAGCACTGAAAATTATGCACGAATATTCAATTCTCATTAAATTCATTCCATTAATGTATATTTGATATGAAACATACTCACCCCTACTATATAGAAACCGTTACTTGCTCACATTCGTGCTCTTTTCGATTGAAACAACTAACATATTTGACACTGTGGTGTTTTAGGCTATATAGCAGTGTGGGTTACTGCTTAGTTTTTTTGTTTTAATGTAATTAGAATTCGATATAAAAAAGTCAGGAATGGGAGTGTAACCGCCCACTTTCAAATGAAATGTCACATCTCTAGAACTTCTCGAGTGAATTTTCCATGCTTTTATCGCTTAATATTATTTTGAAATTCTTAGGTTACCAGTAACAGATGGCGAAATCATATCACAACCCCGTTTACTTCATACTTCGAAAAAAAAAGAGTCATGAGGTCCCTGAATTACCCCAGTGACCAATTACTAAATGTCTTCGATTCGCCATTTCTCTGCCGTTTTCTGCTCTCTTGTCAAAAATATTACATTTAAACGTAACAAAAAATTTCAGAGTTGAACTCCTACATGGGTGCAAGCGGATATCTCTTTAAAATGATATTATATCTCCGCTAACTTCAGTGTTACGAATTTTTTTTTGACATGTTACCGGAGGGCTGCACCACAAGTTTATTTGGTTGAGCATCTGATTTTGTTTGTTCGATTCGCTGGAGAAGCTTGGCTTGGCGAATCGAAAACAGTTCTAAGAATTTTCGATGCCGAATTGCATCATTTTATCTCATACAATTTGTCTTCAAAACACGTCTATGACAACGWGAAAAATCATTAATCGTGAATTTTTACAGATAATCCTGAAAGTAAACTACAGCTGATAAAAATTGCTTTTGTTCTCTAGTCGCGAATTATAAAAGGCAACCTACGGCAATYCGGAAACAGACGATCAATCGGGCGAGTCTCGTGTACTCCGAATTCCTTCCGGATGGCCACACTGTCAACAACGAACTCTATTTAAGCGTTATGGGTCGTTTGCGTGAAGCTATTCATAAAAAGGGGACCGAATTATGGGCCGACAACTCTTGGTTTTTGCACCGTCGTATACTGTATTAATTCTTTTGAGTGAAAAAAACATTGGCACAAATATATTGGGGCTAAGGGGGATTACTTGGAGGGGGACGACATAAATTGTGAAAAAATAATTCAGTATAAATTGGAGTCGTCCGCGTTAAAAACTGTAAGAGCTCTACTTTGACATGGATATAGTTAAGCGCATGAAAATCCAATGAATGTGCTGATTGGGTCATACGTTCACTTGGAAGATCCATGCGAAAAGTTCATTCGATTGAAGGCCCATGGTTGGACAACAGAATCAAAGGCGTCCACACATCCAATATAAGGACCAATCGTCGTAATCTCGCGAAGGATAGAGACAACTGTCGAAAATATGTGTTCTTGATCGAAACCTAGCCACGGGTGTTGCGCCAAAAAAAGGAGTAGAAGATTATACCATAGACCACCGGATCTTCAGATAAATACAAGTAAGGTTACAATGTTTTCTGGTTATAAGGGTTGTAATTATATTTCTATTACACTAACCTCCTTAGTGCTGCTGATGTTATTCTCTGAATAATGTTGGAAAACTTAGTTGGCAAAAGAACTTTTCTTGAGTCAGCGCTTTCACTTGAGTAACTCAAAGAGCCACACATCATTGCACAAACTTTATCAGAAACTGTATATCGTCGAAGCAATATTTGAAGCGTAAGCCATGTCTCACTAATTGGAATTATTTTATTTGACAACATTTTGTTTCGCCGATAAAATATAGATGCAGTCATGGTATTTGTGATATGACAAAACTTTGCTCAATTTGCACTACATTTTTACAACAACAATAATATGGCTCGAAAATAACACATATTTTTTTATTTATGTTGTTTTTTTTTTCATTTTCAAGACAGTTTAGAGTCAGCCAACGGGGACCACTAACGCGACTGAAAGTCACCATTGCAACCCAATAAATACGAGGTAGGTGGAACAAAAACAAGGAGTCGCGAAGAAAAAAGTGTAACCAGTCAGCATTGTAGTTCAATCGGTCGGCGGCCAAGCTGTGAGGGTGAACTTGCCACAAGCGTGGTAAAAACAATAGCGACAACATGTTGCACAGTCGAATAGGAATTATCAGAGCAATTGTTGGTGGGATACAGCAACAACAATAGCAACATGTATGCCATAAAGGAAAACAATAACCGTGTAAGAGAAGGCGGGCAAAGAATGCTGTCAACATGAACACGAAGTTTGGCACACACATGTCCGCCAAACAAGGCGAAAAGTCATTGTGACGGTGACGCAGCTAGTTACAACAACACAACATCAACTACTGTGGGTATGCTGGGGTGCAAAAAAAACTTCTAAAAACGATTTTTTTTCGGCATGTTGCATATGTGCAACGAACGTGGTGCAAAAATAGATCAGTGTTACAAGAAACATGGTCCAACTACCTTTAAAGGTCGCCAACAATTGCTGGTAACTTTGTTGTTCACTGTTCATGTTTTTGCTAACCTACAATTGCCAATTGGCGAGTGAGTATCGCGGCGTCTATGAGCCAATATAGAAGTTATGGTCTTCATCGAAGAGAAAGAATAAAGAAGAAAGTCTGTAGTAGTGAGCATATATGAAAAGAAACCGTTACTAAGAATATTATGCTTTATAACTTTAGTGTTSAGCTGTTAWGTCGAAGAGACCGAAACCAAKRCCGTCAWCTTCCTCGGACTSSAACTCCTCYTTTWTGGCTTCTTCCTTCTTTTCGGCAGCAGCGCCAACATCAGCTGCTGAACAGAGGCAGTAGAAGCAACAAACTTGTTGGCGTTCTTGATGAATTCCATGATAGTAGCTGCTTCTTTGCAATCCACTTCGGTTGCAGCAGCAATAGGCGATATATTCCTGAAATCATTAGCAACACTATGGGGTGACGAAGCAGTTGGGCAGCAGTTGGGTAACCAATCTGTAATCTTGGAATTTAGCACAAAGACCTTCGGGCTTGATATCCAAGATCTCAGGTGAAAAAATGGAATCAGAGTCGTACACTTGGGTTATGGCCAAACCATACGAGAGAAGTTTATACATCCTTGAAACAGTCGCAGTAAGTTTTTGCTAGAATCCTTTGGCGGCGTAGAAGGTCTCAAGCTCTGTCTTCTTTTATAAAATACTCCGTTGTAAAAATTCTTCCATATATTCCTTCTTCTATTGTGTCTTGTCTATCAAAGATGTAACACAGCTAACAAAACTTTGTTTAATCTTCTTTTAGAGAGAATAAATCTATCCATGTCTCGATCACTACTTGTTTTTATCTTTACTCGATACCTGTATTCTATAGGTATCATTATATAATATAAAACTGGTAGTTTTCTGATTGTGTAGTTGTCGTTGAGCTTTCGACGTTCGACCTCGCTATGTTGCAAACTCATCGGTAAGCCTGATCTGATAGTTATAGGAATAATTTTTTTTTTTTTGAAAATAATTTGTTTTCTTTTCTAATAGTAAACTGACAAAATCGGTTGGTCAATGTAAGTTTTTAGTAACCTTAGTTCTAACCAGGTTTCTAGCAGATTTTTAATCTATTTTGAAAATGTAGTCAGAGAATTTTAACATCCATTCTGCATATTATCCATGAGGACCCCATAGAATTTGGTAATCAAAATGTTGGAGAAAGCAGCACGAAAAGGAGCTGCCTTTATGCCGTTRTGTTCGAATTTAGAATCCCCATAAAACTAATACGGCTGTGTAAACTGACTTTGAACAATGCCAAAAGCTYCGTCAGAATCGGGAAGCACCTCTCCGAGCYGTTCGATACCAAGCGAGGTTTCAGACAAGGCGACCCCTTTCGTGCGACCTCTTTAATCTACTCCTGGAGAAAATTATTGATACTGATATCATTGGCTTCAACAACCACGCCGTTGGTTCTGCTTTCTCCATACTGGACAAAGAAGCGAAGCAATTGGGTCTGGTTGTTGTTGTTGTTGTAACGGCAGAGTTCTGCCGAATTGACAGTCCTTGGCCGGATAAAAATCCGGGTCCGTTCCGGTTTTCGTAGACCCGACTGTCGTGGGAACGGCAATTGGGTCTGGTAGTGAACGATGTTGCCATCAAACAAATAGTCGACGCGGAGGCATGGACAATGATATCATCTGCTGAGTCGGCCTTAGGAGTGTTCGTGAAAAAGGTTTTGCGGAAGATTTATGTTCCTTTCACACTCTATGAAACGATGAGTTGTCAAGATACAGCAGCAACGCCGGCTGGGCTATGCTTTTATTATGGTTGACCATTTTACCGAATTGATGTTGCTGTCCCTTCTATATAGGAGAATAAGTCTGCTTAAAATGGAGATTTATTTTCGGTCGATTGCATGTTTGAGTATTAATCAAGAGCTACTTTGAAGAACCAGATATGAGTAGTCTTAGTATAATATTATTCAGGACACATGAGATATTGGATCAATTAGAGGTTTCCCACGAAATAGCTCCATATTTATGGCAAGTCAGTCCAAAAGGTATGTAATTTCTTATCGAGTAATTGTATCGGACTTAAAATGCCGATAGGTGCCAACGTTTCCAGACTACCCGTGTATGTACCTCGCTATGTCATAATTCATTTCAGAGTTTTTGTGCCCTTTACTCATTGTTATTGGTACCTTTTTGCTGTTGTTGCCAAGTGCGTGCGTGAGAATACACAATGAAACAATTATCTTGCAACAATTTGTTGCTTAGCAACATTTTGCTAGTTGCTCATAACACACACGCATACCTAAGTTACACAAAAACCAAAAAAAAAAAAAAAAATTGCTAAAGAAAATATTTAGGTCACCAGCTGTATCGCCAACCACACTGCAGTTGAGCATGCGCCACGTTTTTGTTGTTACTGGCTTATTGTGATGTTGCTGCCGATTATTGGCGTTTATTATTGTCGGTCGCGTTGATGACTTTAAAAGGTGATCGGTGTAAAGGAGCATGCGCACACGCCTTTTGCTGAACTTCGTTGTTGTTGTTGCTGTTGTTGTTGTAGTTCACACGAAGTACGATTGACCAAACAGTCAACAACATTGAATGGAGAAAAGAGTTTATTATGAAAAAGTGCCGGAAAATATTAAGTAGCGCATAAAAATATAGTCACCGCACATAAATTCGAGAGGATAAAATTTCAGGCATTCTTTTTATGGGCGACGAAGCGCATATACGAGCTTATGCTACTTTCGTCGAAATCCTACAATTTATTGCGTGGTGAAAATGGGTTGGCCGAATACAGTTGCAATGAATAAGAAGGTCGTTTGGTATTTGGTATACCCTTTAAAATTACCAAATGTCTACCAATTCATATAACCTATAACCGTATTTAAATTTTCAGGTTATGTTCATTTATTAAATGACTTGGACTCTGTTTCATGGTGGTCAAAAGTAGGAAGGGTATTACAAAGTCTTACCTACAGCTTCCATCTTACTAAGGCACTGTAGAACCTTCTTTATTTACTCAATGCCATAACAAATTCTATAACGTATCATCAGCATCAGATCGGCAATGAATTGGAGTTCTATTTTCCGCTTACGATGCAGAATTGAACTTTATGTGAGATCGGTGAGTTTCAATATAACTCTGGTTGTTGTAGTCATTTTTTAGACTCTGTTCAGGTGTCAAATTAGTTGCCATCGAAATCATCTAACGGGAGGCTTGAAAAATGTGCTGTTTCGATTGGGTCGGACCATAGAAATAAGTATGTTAGATGATTGATATTCATTGGTGGCAATTGGTGTCATGCGGGGTCTTATTGTACGCAGTACATATATTTGGTCTGTCGGGGTGAATTTTGATTAGCTAAGAGTTTAGAATGCTATATTATTTTCAGAACGAGTTTTCGCAAAATTGACTGTAGATCTGTGATGAAATTCGAAATCTTCATCAGTAATGGGTGGTACGTTGACTCCAAGGCCATTCAAACGTCACTCTACATCCGCGTAGAAACTCGAGCTCTTCCGATCTAACCGGGTTAGATCTCYGAAATAATAGCTCTTGRTCGGWTAAAATYCGGGTCAATTCCGTTTCTTAGAACCAGCTGTTGTGGGAATTGAAACAAGAGTTCTTCATTAACAATGGTTGATGGCTCGACTCCAACTAGGCCATCCGCTGGGAGGGAGTCTGTGGGGTCTGGAGCTCAATAGTCTCATGAGTGAAGCTCAAAGCGAGTCTGGTCTATGAATTAATTTGTGTCGTCGACGTAATCCAGGAATGGTCTTTTGATACTTCTATGAGTCTATGAGGCGGTTGCGTTCCATGAAATAAAAAAATACATATAAAAAGCACGCTTGCAGAAAATGCTTGGAAAAAATTCCATTGTTTTTCATTAGTGGAAGGATGCAGGCCTCACTATGCAAATCTTTGATTAGCGACATCACTAGGCATCCAGTACACTTCCGCGGACGCAAGACTTTTAAAACTTTATGTGAACCGAAAAATTACTACTTAGAAAGCTTCTTATCCTCAGTAAGATTTCTCTAGCTATTTGCATGGGTTCTGGTCGCAAATTGTGTGTTTGATGTCCATGCGATAAGACTAAAATCTATATCTATACAATCTATTTGCTCGTTAAAGTTCGAATGAACTTAAAATGCTTCGTTGAAAAATGAGGACATGCGCTTTTTGTCACGAATTTTTGACATAAAATCGTCCTTAGCAGGATCCCCATCAAAATTTATTCTAGCTGTTCACCATTCGAAAAAGTATATAGAGATAAAGCCAATTGCTTTAACATTTGGAAAATGATATTAATTGTGATCCTTTGTCTCTAGAGTTATTTCCAGCACTTGTCAGCTTTACCTGGATACCTTATTAATTGATTAAAACTTCTCAAGAAATATTGATGATTCATAGTAGTGTTTGGAGAAGTGCAAGCTAATAAATCCGTAATTTTGCGTCGGTACARAAACATGGCTCCATCATTTCACGCCAATCGATCGTCACCGAGTTTACCGCACACGATGAACCAAAATCCTCGCTAGGCGGTAATTTTCGTCGAATTAAGTCGAGGAAACTTAGGCCTATTTTGAAGTGTATGACAAATCTTACGACAAAAATGGTATCGACAAAAGTTGGAGGGTTGCTATATTCAGGGTATCCTCCTTAAGAGGAACAATGTTCTATAAAAACCGAGATTTGCTGAGAAATGTGTTTTACTATGATTGGCCGGGGACTATTCTATTGACCTGTTAAACACAAAAAAAAAATAAAATAAAATAAAATAAAAACAAGAAAAAACACATAATTGGTGAATATAAATTGGTCTTAATTGAACTATAATTTTTTTGAAACAAAAGTCAATGACTTAGCAACGTTTACAGCCCTTACAGTATCACTTTTGCGCATAAATTGTATTGATGTATTCACATTATCTCATTCCCATTTAAGGGTATAGAATTTAAAAGCCATATCACCAAGCACACTTCCTCGGAATTAATGACTTTACTGCCCTTTGGAGCGTGTACTCATACGCATGCGTGCGCACTTTTATTGCGCGTGACCTAATTCTCTGCATATATGTTGCAGCTGCCAATTAATGTGCAACAGACATAAGCGTTCTTCGCTATGTTTAAAGCAGTTTGACTTAAGCYCCAAAAGRAGTAARTAAAAAAAGTAAAAAATCGYTTCAATGAACTTCGCCGTCAAATGYAAGCAATTTAAGCCGATGCCTCAATCATTTCACTGATAACTTTCGTTGCTGAAAATACAATTGCCGACCTCAAAAACCTCTTAAGCTTGCAAAGTCTTCACTTTTCACACAAAGCAGCTTCGGTCTTAATGAGCCGCAGACGGCAAGTTCAATTGATTGAAGATTTGACAGCTGCGGAGACCCTATCAGTTCTCATTTAACCGCTGATCGATTTGGCAAGTTGTGAATTGCATAAATTTCTCTTCTTTTTAATGCAAGGGCATTAAATTGCACCGCTTCCAGAACGCGTGTGCCACAAAGCAACAACAAAAAATGTATGCTTTAATACGTTTTAGTTTAATGGTATCGTGTTTGGTTGGGTGCATGGCTACCGRCAGYKCATAAATATTTATGTGTAYGTATGTTTGTATGTATGCCCTATTTACCCACTGCATTACATTTTCGGTTGACCACAATTGACGCATGCACCGGTGTTTACAGTTAATTCTCGCCGCCAGTTGCATTATTTGAAATTTAAAATTCCTAACCTAAAAATGTGATGGCACAGTTGTGCGAAGAGGAAGAACAGTAAATTGCTAGCACACATTGTATCAGCGATGCCTAGAGTGTTTACTCTTAAGCGCTTTATTGTGAATTTTCGATTTGATTTCCTTTGAGAATTGATACTACGAAGATGAGGAGTTTTTAAAGGGTGAGCCATTTCAAGGTTCCCTACTTTTTTTTAAAGAAAAAATACAAATTTAGTGAAGAATGTTTATTTTCATTTGAAAGTACAAACTTTCCCATTTATTTTTTGAAGATTATCTCTTTGAAATGCTGGCCACGGCTACGTCTCAAAAAGTCCATCCGTTCGGTCCAATTTTCGATGACTGCGAATGACAAGCGGGATATTCTAAGGTCCGAATCGAAACMGAATTTTCCACMCAGACTTTAGACTTTACTTATCCCCACAGGAGAAGGCGGATCTTGGTGGCCAATAGACCGACSCAAAACTTGAAATTATCTGCTCACCGGRGYGTTCTCTCAATAAATCCATYGATTAATGCGATTTGTAGGAAGTGGTGCCGTCTTTTGTAACCAAATATCGCCGAAATTAGAAGTTTCATTTTTAATGACMTATRGACCACCGTCCCTCWAACCACACCAAACCGTTTTTTTTCGGATGACATGACAGCTCTTGAATCTYTTCAGATAGCTCTTCGTCGCAAATGCGGCTATTTTGCTTGTTTACATAACCATTCAGCATGAAATGGTCCTCAKCTCTGAATAAAAATTAGCTCGAAAACGTTGGAATTTTTCAAGAGCCCATAGAGCGAAGCGATATCGCTTGAGAAGATCCAGCGGCTTCAGTTCTTGCAAAAGTTGTATTTTGTACGCTTTTAATTTAAGTTATCAAMGTAAAATGCTCCAAGTCGTTCCATACGTCAGTCCGATTGGCTACGGATGGCGCCGAATCGACTTTCTACGGTCTTCGTGTACACTCACTGTGTGCTATTGGGTCGAATATTATCCAAAAATAAAAGCTGGGTCTCAAGATGGGTGATGGTGTTGTGAAAAGTACGCTCAGTATATAAACTTGAATTTTCGTATTAAAGTTGAACGATTTGGAAACGTTGTTCAGACGTAAGTCTTTCCATAATAAAATGCCAAKCACTGACACGACCCACGCGTGACCTGTCAAAAAATGGCTTTTGAAAAAAGGTCCCCTACATGGATCACCTATTTTGTGCTGTGGTGTGTCTGCACACAGTGCAAAATAGTAAAAATAATGACCTAGTCTAAGATATCTTCAATTAAAGTTCAGTAAAATAAAATGAAGAAAAAAAAAGGAAGCAAAAACTTATAGAGATCGGTACTTTTATATTTTGGGAATATATCTATTTATATATATATATATGTATAGGTAATCAAAAGAAACCCCGACGTATTAAAAATTATTTGATACTAGCTAAAAAAAAAAAGAAGTAATTACTTGATGACTCCATCACAACTTGGAATTGTATTACCACTTGTGAAGAGTCTGGAGATTGGAACTTAGATGGAGATTCGCAACTGTGTTGGCTGCAGAACTTAGATGGACCTCTCGATTCGTTTGATCTTCTTCAAGCAACGTTGGTTGAAGAAYATATCTTATAGTTTCTTTGGCACATCTTCTTGTTAAATTTGGTCCTTGTTCGTCGACAGAGGACTTTCCACTCAATTGCCTACTCAGCCCGAAGAAGCAAAAGCTATTCTGCATTGAATTTCAAAGCTGATTTTGTTTTTGGTATTAATACTGGCTCCAAGATAGACGAAATTATCTATGACTTCGAAGTTATGGTCGTCAACAGTGACGTTGGAGTCAAGGCGCGGGTGCGACGACTGTTTGTTTGATGATTTTCGTCTTGAGCACGTTCACTACCAGAACCTTTCTTATCCATTCTGTAGAAAGCAGAACTAACAGTGCGGTTGTTTAGGCCAATGGTATCAATATCATCGGCGTACGCCAGCAGCTGTACACCCTTTTAAAAAGATGGTATCTTCTCTATTTAGTTCTGCAGCTCGAATTATTTTCTCCACCAGTATATTGAAGAAGTGGCAGGAGAGGGAGTTGGTACGGAACTGCTCGGAGAGGTCCATTACGATCCTGACGGAGCTTTTAGTATTGTTMAGCGTCAGCTTACGCAGYCGTATTAGTATTACGGGGATTTTAGAATAGAATACATATGACTCTTTTAGGAAAATTGAAAAATGAGGTAGTTRGCAAGTGCAAGCAAATGCAGTAGCASCATTAAGTCGAAGTGGAGGGAAATGGATAATTCTAATATCTTACATTAGAACGATAACGGTATTTCGATTAAATAATGTTAATATTACTGTAACAGTCATAAGAAATTGGATTTCTAACTCATTGACCATTCTGCCTCAGCACTTCAATACGTAAAATGCTTTTTAAGCGCGAATCGAGGCAGAACCAAACCAAATATTCCTGCACAAGTAATTAACGAATAATTAAAACACCCACATACAGCGGTTGTAAACTAACAAGGCGCAATAATCTAATTCGTGACAGTAATGGGYCAAATTGCGGGAGTTCCAGCTAAGTGCTGGGAGAAGAAAATCACCAAAAAAAAAAAAATAAATTAAATAAAAGAAATAAATTACAAAAGAAATGGACTGACGAGAGCAACGAAGCATTACAAGAACTGCAACAACAAATTTACTGCGGATGCCATGGAAATGCAATAAAATAAAAATTAAGTCGGGCGATTAACTGCGAATGCGAAATAACGGTACGAATTGCCGAAAACTAATGCAACCGAATTGCAATGARAAACGCCACAAAAAAGGGAACAGAAAGCCTCTTGGCGAGTGCGGTTTGTATAAATAGGTGAGTCGCATGGCGGCGGTAGTTGGTGAGAGGTGAACGCGCAGGCAGCTAGGCACGGCACGCCTGGACGCATGCGGACACACACACAATTAAAGGGAGCATGCCGCTAGCTGTGTGGACACATTGCGTGCCAAGTGCGATGGATCAGTGCACTTTTTCTGAATTTTGTGCTCAACAGCACAAATTGGTCAGTGAGCATTACAGGTACTTAAGCACTTAAGCACCCAATAAAAGCCACAAGTACACTCATAGTCAGGGGGCACTAATGCGCTAGCTTAACCAGGGTGACTGCTGCAGTAGCTACAAGAACGAATTCGCACACAAAATAAATTACTATTCTTACAATGTTGTTGTGCAAACAATTAAATGTGGGCGCTTGCATTAAATTGAAGAGATACGAAAACATAACGCTTGACTCTTGAATAATATATAAGGCGTGTTTAAATAAAACTACTAACTACAAATGTCTTTTATGGGTGCTTGGAGTAGACCAATGAGAGCGGCCACTGCCACGATGTCAAAATCGGTTATGTCGACTTTAACGCCAGGGTTGGGCAAAGAAGGTATCTTTGGTAMAACGGTTGGTAAATTCAGCCTCCCCCATGAAATATCTCCTAATGGGTTGAGGCTGATCGACTTTGCCGGGGCCCGAAATACAGTTATCTGTAGTAATAGATTCCAGCACAAGAAAATCCATCAATCTATTTGGCTGTCTACGGATCGAAAAGCCACCAACCTGATCAATCATGTTGTAATAGACGAGACACGATCCAGTGTTTCTATCTTGTTGCAGCTAGGATACGCASCCACCTCTGTGCAGCAAAAAACGCATGTTARGGAACACAAGAAACGTTCGACGTCGTGAAGCTGCATCACAACAGATAGCCGAMCAATTTTCTACTCGACTCCTTGCACACCTGCTCTCTCAGAGCATCCATCAGCAACTAGCTATAAGTGAACCGTAGAACGATATTTCAAGCTCCTTACTTATAGCTACCAACGAAACCGTTGCTTTTCGGAAAAGGTAAAAGAGCAGCTTGTACGATGAGAAATGCCGTGTCGCAGTGGAGAGAAAACATATTGCCTACCTCGCAACGTTACAAGCGACTGCAATGTGTGCGGGATGGTATRTACATACGTCTAGAGTTGAAGAGRGAAGYGAGCATTTGCAGACSAAAAAATAGTGCATACGAWGAGCTGGACAWGCTGGCCGAAAYGGATAATGCGCRAAAATTATACACAAAGATGCGACGATTAGCAGAAGCTTTCAAGACCAGAGCATACTATCGTAGAACCCATAGAGGGGATCCAGTGACTGATTCAAACAGAGAGAGAACGTTTTGTCTTCACTTTTCGACATAATCTCAATCTAGAGCAGTGCACTTATTGTAACGTTTCTCTAATATTTTGATACCGCTTTTACAATGTAAAGCCTGGACGATTTTGAAAGAATTTATTTCCTCTKCTTCTTCTCTTTAGTGATATCTGTTTCCAGCAAGTTACTTTTTGTCAATGGCATCCAAATTTATATCGGACGAATATATGTCCATCTTCTAATACTTTGACATTATTATACCCCGAAGTATGGTCTTCTTCTTATTATCAATATTTCTACATCGATGGGCTTATGGAATGTTCGATCATCGTTTTCGGTGAGGTTAAATGTGACTCAAGCATCGGAGATTCTCATATCTCGCTATCATGGAAAAAATACCGTTTAGTTCTCAGTAGTCGATTTCACAGGTTTATGTGAGTCAACATCATACAACAAAGTGGAAATAGTTTACAGAAACATATATGTACATWCATATATATGTCAAGTTGGATTTGTTAAATGTTTGTTATTTACGTTCGCTACTCCTTATTCACTTATACCAGCAACATTCACTTCAATCTCTTTCCATTATTTAAGTCAACAACTGCTATGCACTCAGAGATGTTGCTGCTAATGATTTATCAACGTATATGTCATTCAACCTTTAGGATACAAATACGGGTACATTACGTGTCATAATCACTTAGCCAGCAGCATGACGAAGGCGACGAAATACATAATTACATATGYACATAAGTATATATGAACCTTTCTGTAAGWGTTTTCAAGTCTTCTCGAGCCATCGAGCGATTTGTCACATTTTTGTGAAATCTTTTGGTCGCCTCAGCAGCGTAAGAATTCTGACGCAAACATGCAACATTCTAATGTTGCCACACCATTGCAATATGTGTACATTTAATCACGAATGCATTTGCCTTGAACGCAAACATTTACTGTCGCCAAATGTACTCACTAGGAAACTCTCTGAATTGGTGCAATACGAGTACTTCCCAGCAAGGCGGTCCTTAGTCATCACTTTTGCTAAAGCCACTGTTACAATATATCTTGTAGTTACGATATTAATGAGATATCTTGCTGCGTTTTCAGCTCTCTGTGACCCAAAAGTTCCTTTCTATGTGCTAAATTTGCACGAACTTCACTGGTTTGAGAAAAAGTTGAAGTCTTCGAGGGCTGCAGTTATTAAGATACGACAAGAAAAATACCCATAATTAGYGAATAGACAGGGACAATGATTTTCCAACTAATTAGAAACATCTTGCCCCTTCTGACTATCATTTATTCCGTTTGGTGCAGTACGATCTTCTAGGAATACGGTCCACATCCGAACATGGTATAGAAAATTGCCTTAGTTCATGCTTGGTGGCCAAGCCAGCTCAGTTCTTTTGGGATGAGTTTACAAATTGCCAAAAAGGAGGAAAAATGTTACATGCTACTCTTAAACAAAAATTCAAATGCTTAAAAAAGCTCGCGCGAATATAATTATGGACCCAATAGAAGAAATATAACTTAAAAAAGTTCAGCAAAAAGTATTCTGATAATTCGAATAATTATTGAAGGTATGACTAAATGATTTAATGTGCATATCTTCCAAACCGCTGAAAAACCGAAACTTCAGATTTAATGGGAGATGTTTACTATCATTCGAAAGAATATTCTTTGGCATTTAWTTTTTAAAGAGATATCCACCCTTGTCCGCGTAGACTTTAGACTTTACAAATACCCACAAGAAAAAGTGTAAAAGTGAATATCACACGATCTTGATGGCTAATTTCGTAAGCCCAAATGTTCGGTCAAAATGCGAGTCACGCACAGTTTCGATGGAATTTCCGGTTATCACAGATTTTGATTGGCCCACATGCTGTTCGTCATTTATGTCCTCACAACTACTTTGAAAATTTGCACTCTGCTACGGGATAGGCTATAATCGTCATAAACTTGCTTCGYCAATTGAAWCRTTTCGGTAAAAGTTTTACCAACAAAAYTGAATATTGGCTCTTTGTTCGAAGCTCATTTTCGCACCGATAACACAAACATACTGACACTTAAAAYGGAATRACGTCACTWCCMGCCTATGAAATGTCATGAAATTYTCACTGGACAATCAATAAAGTTTGCAGATTCYAAMGCACCAGTYGACATACATATATATGGCGCCACCAGGGGCGCTAGATTCAAAAGTCCTGTTTACTTAGAAACGCACCTTGTTTGTTCACTTTTACTTTTCAAGGACTCAAGCACTAAATATATYGACATCCGTGCATATAGTAAACTTTTTACCGAACATATCGGTCAATCTGTGAAGTCTAGTACATAAATTCGAGAAAAAATTTTTGTGATGAAATGAGCCATGTGCTAAAAATGGGTAACATCGGATCAATACTAAAGGCGGTACACATATTCCTGATATAAATATTTYCGAACTTCCGATTGACTTTATACCGCATTTAGTTATCACCCAATATGTAAGAAATCTTAATGATATTCAGAAAATTAATGAATTAATTGTTGAATTAATTGAATGAATTAATGATTATCATTCACTCCAACTCGTCCTCGATCTCTTCAACTTCGAAAATCGTCAGTCAAATGTTAGAGAGATGACAAGAGAGCTCGACATCTTTCGCGAGTACTTTTGAAATTTTGACTCGTTCCGATAAAGATGATTTTGTTTTTCATTTCTTTGGACATGACTTAATGAGTTTGAGATGCACACAAGTAAACAATCATCGAAAATTTAGGTAAAAAAAAAGGGGCCGATATCAAAAAATTACGACTCGAAAATCAAGGTGATGTTYATTGTTCGATTGTTCATTCGACATTCGTGGTTTGGTGTATCATGAATTTCTTCCGCTGAGACGACGGTCAATAAATAGTTCTATTTGGCTGTATTGAAGCGCTTGTGTGAGAACATCCCTCGAAAACGGACAGGATTGTGAAAAAAAATTCATAGATTTTACACGATAATTATGCATCAAAAATGCAATGAATACCATCAATCACAAGATTTAGCTCCTTTTGATTTTTCCTTGTGCCCCAAACTGAATTTGCCGCTCTTTGGAACCCATTTTCAGTCGATCGAAGAGATAAAACCAAATTCGCTTAAGGTCATCCAAAAAAAAAAAAGTGTTTCGAGGACTGGAAAAATCAGTGTACTAGTTCTGGTAGGGATTATTTTGAACGCGACAAACAATTTCCGGATAATTTTTTGTCACAATATATATGTACCTCATATATTGCTCAATCTGCGAAGTTTCTTAATTTGCAAATTGCGAGAGTAAATGTTGGGTTACACTCGAACTAAGCACTTCCTTACTTGCTTTACATAATCTTTCCTACAAGGCATGCTGTAACAGACACATTCCCGTGTAATCGGTAAATCCACGCCAACTCCACATGCCATGCGGCAATAAGCCAGTGTAGGCTGTCTGATTTTGCGCAGTCTCATGKCATCTGGCAATTAATTAATAACTTAAAATGTTACTTATTTTAATTTCTTAAGTATTTGTTTACACACCTATGTACATGGATATATCTATATGTTCATAAATATTTTTTTTCTTTTCGCTGTAGATTCTAAATAATTTTGGTACTTAAATACGTAAGAAAAATTTCCGTTTCCRTAATTCGAGTTGGCTGTGGTTGTTGGCTTTATTTTGCCATAGCACTACTTCTACTCTGCAAATATAACTGCCCGCCAGCCATGCGCATTATTTGGCCTAACGAAGTGTGAAGTGCCTCAGATTTCTTTTTTTCCACACATTTTTGTTTTGTTTTTTCGTAGAAAATTAAAAGCCGGCAATGCACTCTTAAACATTTATGTTGTTGTAGGCATTAGCTGTGTGTAAAAGAAATTGCATGCAATAGAAATACTGTGYATTGCATTGGTTAGCCATTCATCTATCAGCCTGTCCGCCCGTTCGTCCGTCCGGTACRCTAGTTGAGTGGCCGCAGCGGCGGCGCGACTAGACAAAAATCTTTACGCTTCAGCGCCACGCTAGTTATTTCATTCAGCGATTCTCCATGCACTCACTCAGAGCGGCGTCTATTTTATGCACAAATATCTATAAATAAACGTATTTATTAGCTTGTATGTGTATGGGTGTGTGTGTGCTGGTGTGCTGCAAGTAATTCATTAATAGTAAAAAATAGGTCATAAACCTAATAGTTACTATTATTTGATTATAAAATATCTTTAAAAGCCTCTAAAAGCGGTTTAATTGTTGGTGAATGCGAGAAAAATACTGCAAATAAAATTCTTACTGTAAATTACCCATTATATAAAGAGGTAATGTGGCAGACGTTGTAGAAAGTAAACTCATTATAAAGATTTTTTTTCCTCCAATATTTTAGTATAGCTTTCGCAAAATTTTGTGGATTATAGGCTTATTAATGATAAATTAATTTCCAATGCGTATGCGAGAATTGGTTTCGGCCAATTCGATGACCATGGCCTTGGCAAATGTTTCGACTCTAATCACCGTCAATATAATGCGATGCGAGTTACCGCTTGGTTTGAAAGAGAAGTTCTGTGGGAGGTAAATGTGCGCTTGCTGTATCAATAAAGTCCGCTTTTTTTACCAAGGTGTCTTATAGTATGAGCTCCAAGGTATTTTTTTCTGGATCTGGCAGAAGCGGGATATTTGTGAGAAAGTTTTGAGATTATTCTATCTCACCTTCTTCCATACATAAACTCAATCTTACTGTATGAATCCCTATCTGCCAGATACCAGTTCGAACTTCTTCTACTTTTGTACTGGCATAGGTATCACTTACGTGGTCATAACCGAGTTAACAACAGCGCGCCAGTCTTTTTTTCTTTTCGCCGTTTGGCGCCTATCCGAAATAGYAAGTGCAAGAGTGAGGGCCTTCCTCTTCCTGCGGATTGCGGCTAGACGATCATCCACCGGAGTGAATGCCATGACCCGACAATTGAGTCTTTCTCCCACCACAAATCCCATACCGAATCTGCGGTCCTTTATATGGGCGCTGCAGTAAATGTCACAAGGACCTGCTCGTTTCAGCCTTAAATTTTACGTGGACATCAACCAGCTGGTAATCAGCACCTTCCAAAGTTAGAGACCGAACCTTTTGGCGAACAGTTGCTGCAATTAGACTTCAGTTCAGTAATTTAGAACTCTTACAACCATAAAAAGATGCCGATGATAGCAATCAGGCAAATACTTGCCTTTTTTTTGGCTGCTTTGAAGGTACTTAACTCTGTGAGAAGCCCAAAGACGGCTTCCTCCCAAAGATGGTAGATGCGCCTCCGTGGTTTTGTACTCAAGTGAATAAAACTAGTTTGGTGTTTCATTCGTGTAGGCGACCCAGCAGCGACTTTCACGATTTTTWGGTGGACCATTGGCAACTATTATCCAGAGAAGTGGCTAGAGAACTGCCCCTTGTGGAGTATCCCCACCTACCTGCATCAGGTGATCAAGCTAGCAGCAAAGCACACAATGTTGCTAATGTCAGCAGAAGGCTGTGGAAGAGGGAAGGTAATGTCCTTTAGACAGATGGACGAACTAGCGGAGAGCACACCGCTAGCCCTCCTCCCTAAGGACAGCACCACAAAGAAAATAAACTTCAAGAAGAACTTCAAAGTCACTCTAGTCAGTAAGACGGTGTGGAGTGATTCCGCGCTGTAAAGGCTGCTGGAAGACTGCACCATTCAGTGGTACACTGATGGCTCAAAAACACCGGAAGGTATTGGGCCAGCTTCCCAAGTATCTTCCAGGCTGAAGTTTTTGCCATTTGTCAGTGTGCTGAAGTCAACCTCAGCCGCAACTATCGCAACCAGCGTATAGCTATTCTCAGTGATAGTCAAGCGGCACTAAAAGCGATCTCATCCTACGAGACCAAATCGCTTCTAGTCGAGGAATGCGTAGAATGGCTAAACCGCCTATCCTTGTGCAACCGGGTGCACCTGATGTGGGTACCAGGGCACAAGGGAATAGRAGGTAATGAGAAGGCCGTCGAACTGGCCCGCACTGCAGCAGCGTCAAAGATGTTGGKRCCGGAGCCATACATAGCGGTAGGACCCYACACTCTTAAAGAGCTGCTCCGCACGGAGGAGAGAGTAAAGAGAGAGAACGGCACTGGCGATAGGCAGCAAGTATGCGCCACGCCRAGCTGCTTCKAGGAGGATACAACCTCCYCAGATTTAAAGAACTAATTCACCTCCCCCGTGAAAAATTGCGCGTCCTCGTCGCAATTTACACAGGGCTCTGTAAGCTCAGGAAGCACCTGTCCAACATGGGCATGGTCTTCTGTGCTAACTGCCGATTCTGCGACCTGGAACAGGAAACACCAGCACACCTAATCCTGGATTGCTCAGCAAYCTGTGGAGAAAGGCTTAAGGTCCTGGATTCTGCTTACATCAGCAGGGATCACATCACCTCACTAGCGCCCGGCAAACTCCTAGCACTATTCAGGCTGCTGGGGCTCTGGGAGGTCATGTGATATAGGAGAGGGMMCAATAGACCTTAGGTCGCGGTGCATTACCTCAAATAATATTCTATTCTATTCTATTCTATCCCCACCTACGTTCTGTTGAGCTCACGCACTCCTCCATTTTGCCTTGATCGCTCGATCGCAGAGAAGAGATGCTTAGCGTGTGTTAGAAAGTGGTAAACTGTTGGGCTCTTCAAAGGACACTGCCATAATAATAGCACTAGCTGGTTTGAGAAAACACTCCATCCAGGGTTAATTTAGAAGAAATTTTGACAACTTCGTAGGCCTATAAGACAATATTCAATTGTGTTTTAAAAGTAGTTTCAAATTGGTGGTGCCACTCAGAGATGGAAATAAGAAAAATTATCCTATAATAGCAAAGTCAGGAATTGAACTGTGCATTCTAAAGGAAGAGAAAGAAATATTCTCTTAAGTTGAAGACAATAAAATCTAATCAACTGCAAGCAAAAAATAATTCTAAGAAAACTGTTTACACTTTGACTATCAAAATTGCCGTAAAAAGACCATTTGGTCAAATCTGGTTAACCTAATATTTGTATACGCCGCAAGCGCATTTCAAAAACAACGTCAGAAAGTGACCGATTTGTTGTTGACTTGTCGCAGTTGTTAAGTCACTTTGCCACATAAATATGTCACATGATTATGCAGCTACACACATGCTTCTATATATGCATAGAAATGCAAAGCCGAAACTTGAATACCTAAACAGCTGCACGAGCTTAGTGTGCCATCTACAACACGAAGCTGCGCTAAACCACATTTGAATCTGTATGGCTTGTATATATATGTATTTGAAGAACTTATATACATATGTTTATATATCTATATGTGTGTGTGCTTGGAGGTTCGGCATGTGAACTTGATTTGCAAATTTCTTCAAWGAAATTCTTCTTACTGCGACTGCGACGAAGCTTTACAGGCCTTGTTGTTGGTTTGAAAGCTGGCAGCTGCGGAAATTTGACGAGATGCTCGATCTTATTTGAATTTAAGAACGCATATGTAATATCTGTCAGCAAACGAATACAGAAACTCCAAGCAAAATTTATTAGTTCATTTGTTGGAAGTTTTCTTCTGTACCCATATCCTCTGACGTAGTGCATTCGTGAGCATTTAGTTATGGAGCAACCGTATCTTCACTATACGAATCTGCGGGTACACATTTACTGAATTAAGACGCGGAGTTAGAAGTTTTCTTAAATATTTGTAACTAAAACAGAATAAATTCAATTTTTAGATATGGAAGCACGATCGGGTCTAAGCACTGATTATTTAGACCCGGATTTTTATCCGACCAAAAACTGTCAATTGGGCATCACTCTTCGAAATTACTTTAGAAATGTTTTCTGCCGCTACAATAACAAGAACAAAAAGTTCTCATGTCTCGAAACACATACAGATATGTATGTACTACATAATGGGGTTTTCAGTAGGGACGCTACAAAAGCAGACCGTTAGGAACAACAAACGACGCCATATTTTTCCCGCTCTTTCGACATTTCTCTTCAATAAGGTTTGCTATTTCATTACGGAAATATATATGATCCAACAACGAGTCGAAATTTTTAAAATTTACTACCGAAGTTCGGAGTCAGTGGTCTCAACTTTAAGAGCGCTACTTCAAATTTATGGTCGTCATAATCGTCCTGTCATATCAAGAACTGAGCGTCTAGTGGGAGAATTTGAATATACAGGCACAGTACAAAAGGTTTCCGTGCCAGTGAGATAAAGAAGTCATCGAGGTGTGGAGAATATTGCTGTCGCTAGCGCATCAATTGAGGAAGACCCAAAATAGTCTCTCACATGCCGTGCTCAAGCATTGGATATCTCTGCAACGTTGTCGTGGCGAACTTTGCGAAAAGATCTTGGCCTACAACCTTACAAGATCAAATCACCAGAATCGTAGTGTGTTCGTGAATTGGGCTGAGCAACAACTTGAAAATTATCCCAATTTTCTTCGAAAAATCAGCTTCAGCGTTGAGGCTCATTTCTGCCTGAATGGCTCCGTCAATAAGCAAAATATGCATTACTGATCAGGCAGCAATCCACACATATTCCATGAGCCAGCATTGTAACCTGAAAAAATTACGGTTTGGTATTTCTTCTGTGATGATAAAGACCGGAAAGTTACTGTGAATGAAATCGCTACCTTTCAATAATAACCGAATATTTTTAGCCCGAATTGGATGATATGAACTTGGAAAAATGTGTGGTACCCGTTAGCTGTTATATAAATGAACCGATCGGAATCAAGTGTGTATGTGAAAGCTTTTTCATTTGATGAGATATCTCTGGGAAATTTTACTAGGAATATTGTGTAMGGTAATGGTACTATCTCTGAGAGAYTGGTTCGACTATATCATAAAGCTACCATACAAACTGACCGATCAAAATTAAGTTCTTGYAAGTAATCTGGTGCATTTGTGAAGTGTTGGTACGTTGAAATTTTTTCTTGTTCTTCTTCCTGTTGCGTGGAACCTTGATATCTAAGCCGTGGCTGCGAGGAGTTTGCCACCCACTGCTAAACCCACACTCCATTTGCATTACGCGAGCATACCAAACTGCACCACCTCCACATGTGTATTTATATTCCTACATACACGTATCTATGTAMAAACACATGCTCAGCCACTTGTTGCATAAACGCTTCGTGCCATTATGATTGCTGTATTTTATTATTGCACTTTTTGTTGTGTTTCTTTTGTGTCTGCAACGTGTTGCCGTTGTTTGCTCAACGCGCGCCTATTATGTGGCGACTGCCACTGTTGCAGCAGCAGCAGCAGCAGCAGCAGCACAACAACCATAGAAACAGTGGTAAAAGTTACAGCAACAACATTACAGCAACCTGCAGCATTTACAGCTGCGGCAGCTGTTGCGCGCCAACAAAGACGTTGCACGTATTGCGTTGCAGCAAATTCTCACACTMACTCCCATTTTACGCGCCATTGTTGCAACATTTAATTCTCAGCGCAAATATGCTAGGTTGCAGGAAAATATGAAAAAGCGAAGAGCTGAAATGGTAAGATAAATGAGTTGGCTGTGTGAGGAACCTGCTGGCAGAAGACCGAATGCTGTTTGCCTGCTGCTGCTGTCGCCGCTGTTGCCGCTGTTGCCGCTGGCACTGTTGCAAGTGCGTTGCTTGTTGCTCGTGGAGTTGAGCTGCAATTTCGAATTTTTTACGCTCGCTTCTGCATTGCGCTACCACATGTACGCCCCGCTGCGGCAACCAATTTTCAGCGCTGAGCTGCAACTTGTGGCGCACCAGCCGGAGCAGCTGTTCGTTATGCTGCTGCTACCCATCTACGTACGTAGACATTTGTAACTCGTATTTGCGGCGTGTTGCGTTTTCTTAGCGCTTGCCTTTTCTCCGCTAATTTCTGCAACATTGAATCACTCAGTTGTGGACGCCGCATGCGATTCGTGCTGGCCAAGCGCGGCATRTGCAAGAAGTGCTGAGGCTCCACAACAACAACAGCAATAACGACATTCTACTAATAGAAACAGCAAACACTTGGACGTCGCCAGCGTTCTTGGCGGTGGTGCTGCCAATATTCTAGTGCAGCTGCGCCGSTGTCGTCGCCGCCGAAACGCGTGTGTGCAACACGCGCCCGCGCGCTCACTTCAAATGCGACTGATCGATGCCGATCGAGTTAGTTTAGTTAAGATCGCGTTTATGGCAAGTGCAACACCAACTTAAGTTGTTGCAACAAGCAGTTAACGTTTGAGAACTTCTAAATAAAGCAGCAGGCTGAGACGGCGAGCTGGCAMAAACTAAGTGGCATCCAGTTAAACTCAAACCGGCCAAGTTCGAAGGCTGCTTTAAGTGTTGATTTAAATTTGTGGCGCAGTTAATTAATTTTTGCTTGACGTGTTCAACTGTTTAGTGCTTATTTKGTATCGTAAATTATTATAAAGTGTCGAAAGTATATTGAAGAAATTTGTTGTTGTAAATATTTTGCTTGTGTGGCAACTATTTATAGTTAAATTGGGCGGTTAAATCGTTGGAAAACTCACAAAAATGGTAAAATCTAGGTCAGTACTAAAAACGTGTGAGTTGTTGCTTCAAAGCTGCTTCACACGCCATTCAAATTGGCGTTACTTCTGCTGGCGGTCGGTACTCAACAGCCAATACCTTAACTCTAAGTGTCGATTTGACAACMATCAAAAAGCTATAAGGCATTTCGAGGCATTGTGCCGAACTGACAGTCTTTGGCCGTTTAAAAATCTGAGTACGTTCAGGTTACTTAGGTCCGACTGTCGTGGGAAACGGTAAGCTATAATACTCTTCACAGCTATATAACCGTTATCGGCGGTTCGAACAAATGAACAGATCTAAAGAAAAAGACGTGTGTAAATTTCAGAACGACTTCTCAAAAACTGAGGGACTAGTTTGCTTATACCAGTATACAGGGGTTGTCCGGAAAGTAATAAGACTCAGTCGACTTAAAAAAACAATTGTTACAATTCATCTGGGCTGCAAGGCGGCAACGGAAGACTTGGGATGCAGGTCTTGGTTAGGTACCCGATTGACCCTTTGTTTGAGTCACACAGACGACTTCCCCGTATAACTTAGCATTAACGGTTTTTCCAGGAGGAACAGATTCATGGTATACGATGCCTTTAATGTCAAAAAAGACAATGAGCATCGTGTTTAACGGTCTTCATCAGCGACCGCTTCCAAAAGTTTGTCCTGACGCTCCAGATTCTCGGAGATATCTGACCAGCCGCTCGTTTGTTGGCTAGGAACACCCTCCACCGAATCTAGTCGCGGCGGAAGCAAATCAGTCCTATTACTTTCCGGGCAAAAATWGGGTGTTCGATGTTACTTCTGGGCGTTACAAACTTCGTGCCAGTCATTCTTCCTTTGAGCTGTTTGCCGCCATTTGGGGATACCAAGTGCAGTCAGGCCCTTCTTCATCTGAYCTTTCCAACGGATTATAAAATGTATGGAATGAAGCGGCTAATATTATCATATTTTGGGTAAACTAAAGTTCTTTTGATCCACATTTTGTTTAAAACTAATTGAACTAATTTATGAAAATCCTTTTGTTGGAACTGTCTTTGAAGAATTGGTCTCAAAGTAGTTTTTCWGGTATTTTCCTAAATCATAATATTATATAATTGTTATTTAGGTGAGTTTATATGTTCGGAGCGCGGTAGGGTTCTTATGATCATGTTAGATGGCTGATCAAAGATCGTACGTGTAGTTCTTTGTGAGGCCCTAGAAACGAAAAACTCCTGTGTTCGAACTCTAAATCCAAGTGCTTAAGTCTTGATCTCTAAAACGCGGGACAGTCAAGAAGGAAGTGTTGAGTTCTTWCTACCTCATCTTCTTCCATAAAGCTTCTGCAGATGGCGTCTGATAGGATTCCAAGCCTTACTGCGTGGATGCCTATTGGGCAATGGCCCGATAAAAGTCGCAAAACCAGGGACAGGATAACTTTACTGAGGGCAAAGAGATCATTAGGTCTATTGCAATCGATCTTGGACCAAAAGGCTTTYGCGAYAATGGTGGACCAGCGMTGAAAAAGCTTCCGYGCCGCCCAGCTATTCTTGTGGCCCAAGGTAAATAGAGAGAGGTCTAGGGAGCTCCTCGCTCTCAGCAATGCCCACCTTTTAGTGGTTGTAGGAGTTTTAACTAGACGATTTAACGCTGATAGTAAGCAATTAGCGCAACACAGGGTTAACGCTTACTAATGGTTGATGATRAGGGAGGGAATGTGAATATATTTTGCTCCTGGCGTATTTTTGTAACATTTTAAGGTTCATTGATAAACGGGGCTCATAAAAATATAAATATTTTCGTAATGTATAGATGATGTGGAATACCACCCACTTTATTGATGATTCGGAAAACCATGCAATAGTTGTTCAAAGACATTCTTGGAAAATCTTTAATCCATCCCTTAAGAAAGCAGCTTGGAAATATACTGAAGTCCAGTGACCGAGAGACGGAAGAGGAAGATCGGGCATAATTCCTTCCAGGCCCGAATTTCTTAGGACGACCCGGTGCTCTGTAAAAAATTTTCTCCAGTACTTTATGGATCAGGGGGTCCACCCCTATATCTTCCTTGGGTTTCCGTTTTATCTCTACAGCCTTGCAGAAGTGGTTTCTTTTTGTCAACAACTTGAAAATATACAGAAGTCCAGTGATCGAGAGACGGAAGAGGAAGATCGGGCATAATTCCCTCAAGATCTGGGGTTATCAGGGCGGCCTGGTGTTGTGCAACAGTTTTATGCTTTAATAATTGATAGATCAGAGATCGATCGGTCGGAGTTTGCACCATTTGTGGCCACTATCCGACTATAATCCCTCTTACCAAGGCATGCCGTTTTATCTTCATGGCTAAGTGCATCCAATAAGCTTAGTTTATTTTAGAAAAACTATCCGAATCAGCTCTGTTAGACGACGTTGGTAGTGCTCATTTTCATATTTCAAGTGTTCTTTTATAAGCATTACTTTTCCATAACCTTAAAGACTTGAAATGGTTACTAATGAGATAAACAATTGTGGAAATATAGCAGAATTAGTAATTATATACTTCGATAGTAGTTTCCGGTAGGTTTACKTTATACCAAAAATTACGAGTCTAGACATTTGCCGTTGTTGGTTTTTGAACTTCGAACAYTGACCTTTTAGCAGTTAATTTCACTATCAACTGTTAGTTCTTTTCCTCTCTGAAGGAAAAAAGTAAATCTATTTGTACTGTTTCTAAGTATACCAAGGCACCCTAACCATAGCAGGGAGCTGTTTTCAGTTGAACAGTTCAACGACCCAATAATTTTTCTCATTTGCTTTGCTTAAATTGTTGAAAATTTGTTTGCATGTCTTTGCCAACAAGTGGGCTGCTGATAAGGCATTCGTAAGCCGTAAATTGTGTGCAGTTGAAAAACGGTAGCAGTGACTACATCCTTTTCAATGCCATCGAGCACCGCGTACAATTGTGCAACAGCCTTAACGCCTCAATTAGCGCCAAACAGCAAAGTGGGCATTTTAGGCGTGGGTCTTYCAACGTTTTATCGCCCAAACTTTGAGCGTCTTATTTATCGACGGCTTGAAATACGAAATTAATGCGAAGCCTTTGCCGCGTTCATTAGTTTGTGCGATTAACAAATATAAAATATACGCGCATGCGCAGCAGATACATAAGTGCTTTGTGAAATAATAATAAAAATTGCAATAAAAAGAAGTAGAGAAAAAGCTGCTTTACTTAACGGAGGCGTACGCATGCGCGAACTTACAGCTAACGGYAAACCACTTTATCAGTCGAAACGATCACACTAAACGAGCAAATACACACGCATACATATGCACATTTATTTGTGTGCATGAGATGAAAATATCAATAAACTTCGTATAATTTAATATTTATTAAATCCGGCCAAGTGCAACTAAAAATTCGTGGTAACTTTTCTTTTCGTTAAACTTTCATATATTTGTAGTTTTTTTTAACGTTTCGAAGGCGCATTGACCGTGAAGTGAAAATTGAAAACAAAATAAAATAAGCAAATCTTAAAATTTATTAATAAATCGATGTGAAAAAGCTGTGCATGAAAGCGAAATGGAWGTGCTATAAAATTTATGCGTCCGCATTTACTGGTAAGTTCATAAAAATATCATAGGGTTCATAAAAATATAGGTACTACTGGCGGGCTCGAAAGTTACTTTCAGTGAAACAGAATTTTTATAGACTCCCTCACATATACATTTACAAATGGACATTTGTATGTTGGGTTTTYCAACTGGGTTGGGGTTTGGGTTTGGGTTTGTGTTGAGTGCTTGATAGTTATTTGGGTCAATATGTTTTTATGGTTTTAACGGCCTCTACGGTCACCAAATTTTGACTGTCCTTTGAGTATTCTGTCCGAAAATTTTGTCTATCACGTTGAAGGAGCCATATTTGGTTAACAGACTCTAATCAAAGAGTCACGTACTATGAAATTCAATTCAAATTGACACTAGCATTAACTSATTTGTTAAAAAAGGATGGTGCTCTGATAGCTAACAGCTTTCCATGCAGAATATACCGAATTCGGTAAGTTAGGTTAGGTTACATGGCTGATCCCTCAGCAAGTTGGAGGGATGACACTTAAATAGTTATGKTTAGTCCTTTGTGAAGTCAGACCGAAAACTGGGCTAGTTGAATATCAGTCATCGGCAAAGCGCCATGAGCCTATAWTAAAGCTGCGATCCGTGGTATTTTTGTCTTGAACTGGCAAAAGCGGGCATTCGAGAAAGAAATGTTAAGATGATTCTATCTCATCTTCGTTCAAACAGCTGATGAAACTGGCATACGGTAAGTTGTTCAATCTAACTGCATGAATCTCGATCGGACAGTGCTTTGTTACAAATTTCACAACTGAAAGGTGAACTTTGCTGAGAGTTAAGAGCTATCTAGACCTCTCTCGTTTTACCCTGGGCCAGAAGGATCTTACGAATGCACAGTTGTAAGTAGTTGATCAGCACCTGCTGAATTGGTCTGAGGCCTAACAGTCCAGTAGTACACCACAAGTAGCCAACGGARCTTCTACTACCCGTTCCCATTCCGCAGYTATAGAGAGTGACTTGTTCTAGCATGCTCATCAATCTTACAGTTTCCGGAAATACCGCTCTGACCAGGCACCTAAACCATTTTAAACATAAAATAGCTTAATGCTAGAGATAAGGAGTCAAGATATCCCTTCATAGTCGTCACTATGAGGAAGGCTGGGACGGTCGATTTTTTAATCAAATCTAGAGAATATAGTTAAGCRTATACTTTCGGATCTGTCTACGTTTATAAATTTCTTATTGCCATATAGGTAAATTGAAAAGACTCCGTTCTAGCGACCGTACAAGTTTCCAATATAATTTTTGTATCGTATGTCTTTGGCTTTAAAATAAGTTTCAGTTTCAGCGATCACCACTTCATTTGACGAAAAGTTGTTCTCAGCGAGCATTCTTGTGATATCTGAGAACAAAAAATAGTTGCTGCGGACAATGTCTGGAGAATACGGTAAATGCGGAATCAATTCGAAGCACAAACCCTTGATTTTTGCGATCATTTTCACTAACTTATGACTTGGTACATTGTATTGGCGAAACACCACTTTCATTTTCGTCAAATGCGACCTTTTATTATTCTCTTATTTCTTTTTCAAGGTAGTCAATCAAAATTATTTTTTGCGCATCTCAAAATACAGACGCCATAACCTTCCCAGCCTACTGTTGAGTCTTCCTACGCTTTGGAGCGGGTTTATCGAGTGCAGTTCACTCGGATGGCTGACTATTGGACTACGAAGTGAAATGATTGAACCGAACTCGTATTTATTATGCTTGAACATCTCCAAACTCTGTTCCGAATCATCAACTTGCATTGTTTTTGGTCAAAATGGAGCTTGTGTGTCACCCACATTACGCAGGGCTTTCTCATACCCAAATATTCGCGAATGATCTCATGTATATGTTGAATTGATATCTTTAGAGAGTCTGCTATCTTGAATAACTTTACTTTACGTTCATATAAAATTATTTGTTGGACTTTTTTGATTTCTTTGTGTCCACTGCATACACTGTCTTCTCTGCCCACTTCACTAGGTCTAAACTTAGCATACCAATTCTTGATGACTGATTTTCCTCTGACAGTGTCCAGAAAATCGATTGATTGTGTAAGCAAGTTCATAAGTAAGTGTTTATTATTAAACTTTAGGTTTTCAGAACTTCTTTGAGCCTTTTGAAGAAACGAACCATATGACAATCAATTATTCAATGACTTTAGAAGTTCCATGAAATTAGGCCAGAAGAGCGTTGTTGTTTGACAGTTTGTATGTGTCGCTGAGCACATGCGATTGTATACATGACATTAGTTATATGTATATGCATGTATACTTATGTATATTTATACATACAAACATGTATGTATATGAGAGTACGAATTCTGTTGCTCGGTGTCACGGCGTGGCTGACCAACTTATTTAACCTCAAGTGAGTTCTTGAGCTCGCACATTCATGCGAAGCGTGTAGACACATAACTACATGTGTATGTATATATATATTATGTTGTTTTGTAATGTGCAAATGTGCTTATAACAACTTTTGAGTACATGTGGATATATATTATTTACTTTACTAGTTAATTTGTTCGACTATTTTGGTCCATATATCCAGGCGTATGCATGTAGGTATGTATGTGTATGCATGAGGGTCGATTTGTCTGCGCCGCTTGCCGGAGTGTCGTCGTCGCACATAACAATCGGGTCAGTCACTTGACATATGATTGTTGTTGTTAGCGTTATTGCCGCCTGTTAGTTATGCGGCTGGACTTGTTGCCACCGTTTGCGCACAACCAAAGCTGCTGCGCCACACTACGAACACATACAAACATATATACATACATACATACAAATATGTTGCATTTTCCTGATGTTGCAAATGTTCACTTGTTTTCCCAGCGCAGCCATGGCCATGGCTGAGCCCGAGATCGAGACTGAAGCTGCCGGTGACGATRGCAAGCGCAGCCGCAGCTGTTTGTGGTCGGTCACGTTTCTCATTGCAACATTCCCTGATGCGATGGATCATGCATGGAATGCGGTCTGGATAGAATGCTGAAAAGCACACAACCAACAACAACAAGCATACAAAAAATACATACATAAATAATAATAATAAAATTGGCAGCAGCAAAAGTTGCAGCATATGAARCGCTGTGCCAGCAGTCCAGGAATTGCTGTGTTTTACTTGTTGGCACTCGCATTGCTGCCGCAGCATTTGTTGTAAGCGCGTAAGTGGTTTTATAAGGCATAAATGCATTGCATAAATGTGAGAACGCAAGCTGTAATAGATATTTACAGAGATATATCTTCATACATACGTATATGTAGGGTRTTTAGATACCCTGCAGTGAGTTGCACTGTTTTGGAGTCAGGGTTGAACTGACTTTTTGTTGGTTCYAATCGGTCTCGCTATGGAACATACTTTCTGTAACCTGGAGCTTTCAACAAAATGCGTCAAACATTTGTGAAATAGTTGTTGGAAATACTGTCAAGTTTCATCTTCTTCTTTATTGGCGTAGAAACCACTTACGCGGTCATAGATGTGTTAACAACAACGCGCCAACGGAGTAGAGGTCTTCCTCTTTCTATGCTTCCCCCGGCGGGTGCTGCGTTCAAAACTTTCAGAGCTGGAGTGTTTTCGTCCATTTGGACCACATGACTTAGCTGGCGCAGCAGCTGTCTCATACAGCTCATCGTTCCACCGAATGCGATATTCGCCGTGGCCAACGCGCAAAGGAACATAAGTCTTTCGCAGAACTTTTCTCTCGAAAACTCGTATCGTCAACTGATCAGATGTTATCAGCATCCTTGCCTCTGCACCATATGTTGAGTGACTTATTAAGTTAGGGTTTTGCTCGCCGAGAGACGGCTTTACTTCTCAATTGCCTACTCAGTCCTAAGTAGCACCTGTTGGCAAGAATTATTCTGCGTTGGATGTCGAGGCTGACGTTGTTGTTGGTGYTGATGCTGGTTCTGTCGATCTTACAGTCATAAATAAACTTGACTGCGAACAAAATGAGCTGGAACTATTAGTTTCCAGTGGYCGTTGTTGTTGTTGCACGGGTTATCTAGTCTCCGCTTACGGGGTAAGATTCGGGTTAGTTGTCATCGATGTCATCAAATGGTACGCGCAGGAAACGTGCAGTTTCGACAGCGTCGGATCTTAAGGGAGGGGGGCGGCTGAAGTGAATTGGTGTTATTAGGGGTGTATTCTCTATAAGTAGGTGTTTAACCTGCTACAATACCCAAGACGAAGTTGCTTACAGGTAGTTCTGTTGTTGGTGGTGCTCCATGCCAACTACGCAATTCTCTGGGAGGAAGTCAATGCAACTGATAATAGCTTCACTGTGAATAAATAACAATATCCGTCAGAAATTGTGTACGTTTGAAATTTGGTCGGTATATTTTTTTAGTTCCTCGACCTATTGAAAGCATGTTCTTTTGATATTTCCAGGAGACAACTCCGCTTCAAGCAGGGGATTTCAGGGACTTCAGGGATGAAAAGGTCAGAGATGAAACTGCTTGAAGAGAAATATGTTATGCGCCTGAACTGTGGCCTCGCTATCGAAATCTTCGATTGGAGACATCAAAAGCCTTCTTGTTATAAAACGTCCTGCGGTGTTCTGCCGGATCGGTATCTTCTCCCTCGTCGTTCCATATGCAGCAGCCTTTTGTAAGTCTCCAATGGTATTTAATTCGGTATATGGGGCCCTAAAAGAACTTGTCGAGGTCTGGATTGCTCTGTCTGAACTCTACTGAGTTTTAGATCAAAACGTTTAAATCTTGTGCAATCAATATGTTTGTTAGAAACGAATTTTCACTAGATTTCGTATAGTTCTGAGCTATACCAACACATCATAGAATTATATCGGTGGCTTTACATTTCGTCGCAATGTCCAATAGGCTTACAAATAGTGTGACTAAAAATTATGTTGAATCCTAAAGCTGTATGGAGAAAGGTGAGGTGGAATCGCCTAGGCTCTTCTCCTCTACTGTCCGACTTTTGCTCTACTGAAATTAAAACATCTCGGACAACATATATTTTACGCACCCAGTGAACAGGCTGGGTTTAAAATGGTACGCACAAAACACTTCGTCGGACTATTAAGTCCATACCCATAGCTCTTCAAGTGAAGCACTCTGTTGCCTTTGTTACAAAAATACATGATAGTTTAACTTATTGCGGTAGCTAATAGAAACAAAAATTTTGTAGAATAAGTGTCCAAATCTTCTGAGTCTTAATAATAATGAAACTAGTGAACGTGAAAATTTTAATGGAGCTATTTATAGAGAACTTAATGTGGGATGAAATTAGTAGCGTGACACGCCCAAAAACCATAGCTTTGCCACTAGTTCTTTACAAAGTTCGCACTTGCCGAACGCTACTAGCAAACTTACACAAATATTTAAGGACACAAGTATTCGTTTCTAGTAGCAGTTGCAAACGCATTTGTGCAACGTATTATATACTTTTTTCCCTGCCACAATCTGAGCGTCATTTGTGTGGCATAAGTACTTAGCACGACTTGTTGCCACATACTAAATGTTGGACTGATTCTTTATTTGCTCGCTGGTGTACGCCGCCACCAAGTGCTTTAATTGATGTTTGCAAAATTGTTTTGACCATTTTTGTCATTACCCGTAGAGATGACTTCTCAGTGGAATTAAGCATAGATCGGCTTACATACAAATGGTATACACAGGTGTACTTAATGTTGCATAGAAAAATGTGTAATATTTACATAGTTTTGCCATTAAACTATTCTTGTTCTACTAACACTTACCTTAAACATAGATTTTTGTAGGTATGCTTGTGAAAAGTAATTCCTTCTCAAGAAATCTCTTTCCCATTTAAGAAACTCCACATTTCCTTCGCTAAGATCTCAGGTGTGGAAATTATTTAGGAATAATTATAGAGAACATATAAAATATTGGTAGAATTTGTAGAATAGAAAGCTAGTGTGTTACGAAGGAGAGCTTATCTTCCCGAAAAGCAGTAAGAAGTCACGAAAATCAACGATAGTCTTTAAACGTTCAGTAATACTAACTTCTGCTGATATTTAGTATATTAGGGTTATTCGAATAGGTAGGTAGGTACTTAGGAGAGATGCCAACATGTGCTCAATTGGCGAGCCGATGTACTATCATATAGTATTTTTATAAGGCCTTCCAACTTTAGCTCATGCTTTCCAAAAGACTAATGCCTCGTTACTAAATGTTGATTTGCTTTGCCTCTGAACTATTTGTTTAAATGCATTAAAATGCCCTCTTTTTTACGTTCTCAGCGGATATGGCATTAACTCTGCATCGGATTCCTGTAAAGAGGCTTCAAGCTTTGCTATTAGTTACGAAAGTCGTGCGGGTACCCATATTGTGGACAAGTGGAGTTGACCTGCCAGTGCGTTTACAGCCTTTCCCCAATTGTTTACTACTGAATTAAACTATGGCGTCGACAAGGCCAGAAAGTCGGTTGGCTAGGCCTACATATGGTTGCTTTCTGTAACATCCCGTACTTATTCAAGAGATCTCCACGGGTCTTCTCTATACCTAGCACTAATGCTTGGAAGATGCTGGCTGAGTTTAGTAGATCATCGCGATTTGATGGGTATCTTACAATTTTATCAAACTGTGTGGTCAAAACTACATAACCTCAGTGAGTCGTAGCGCCGACCTTCTACTTGGTGTACAATTGGGATTTCATCAGCTTGTACACTACAACCACTTCTGTCTCTTTTGAAGTGTTGGATATTGAAATACTGCCAAACTTCGATGATTCATCAATTCATCACAAGTAGTTAAAAACTGTTAAAGGAAGATCCCTGAAGTCTCACATTTTTGTTCACATTATGTTCTTCTCTGATGGAAAATTGCCATAGGCAAAGTTCTGAATCTGATGATTGTAAACGGTGATCCATTTCGAGGTTTCCTACTTTTCTAAAGAAAAACACAGTTTCAGATGGTCTATCCGTTGAGTTAAATTTTCGATTTTGCTGTTCTTTCAATGAATTCATTGATTGATGTGACGTGTGGGAAGTGGTATTATTTTCAATTCAAGCTTCAGTTCCAGGCATCAAATAGTTGATTATTAATTATTGAAGAAATTCCACCGAACTAACCATATCAAACTGTTATTTTTTTTGGATGAAATGGAAGCTCCTGCGTATCCTTAGGATCTTCTTTGTCCTAAACGCGGCAATTTTGGCTGTTTACATACCCATTTAGTTTGAAATGGCCCTCATGGCTGAACAAAATTTGGCTCGACAGTTTTGGATCTTCTTGGAATTTTTCAAGAGCTAGTAGAGCGAAGCGATGTTGCTTGGGAAGGTCGAGTGGCTTCAGTTATTGCACCAGTATTTTGTGCAGTTCTATTTAAGATCTCTACCTAAAATGCGCCAAATCGTTCCATACGTCAGAACGAGTTGATGTGAACGGCGTCGAATCGACATTTCACAGTCTTCGTGTACACTCTCAGCCTGCGTGCTGGACGTGGTATATTCGGTCGAGTATTATCCAATAATGAATGCGGTATCTCAAGAATACTACGCTCAGTAGGCCGACTATGTTGTGAGTGATCTGATAAAAAAAAAAAAGCCTATTTAAAAAGTACCTCTGCTTAGACCATACGTTATTTAATAAGCTTTCGATAACATTACAAAATAAAATTTAAATAAATTTTGACCAAAGGAAGAAATGAACAGTCAAAGAGTTTCTGTAAAGATGGATTAATATTGCAAGAAAAAAGATACTGCATAAAAAAAGATTTACTTCCAAAAAAGCTGACCTCGTGGTCCACCTCGAGGCTATTCTAGAGTCTTATAAATTTGGTTTCGGTTGGTAGAAGATCAAGGGAACCGCAGAAAATCTAATTGGATAGAGGAATATRTGCTCGGAGCTGAATCTCAGGCGRCCCTTCAAGTTTCCTTAATACTGCAGTATCTTTCAGGCGAAAGTCTTTGCGGTTAGGAAAGCAGCTGAGATAGCTAACAAGACAGGAAATAACATAAAAAGGTTCGATAGCCAGGCGTCAATATAATAATAGCAATAATCAATCATCGCATTACGTCAGAGGATGTCCGTAGAATCAGAGATCAAGTAGATGTAGTGCCTACCGGAAAACGGGTGCATACACGTTCCAGATCACAAAGAAATTGGAGAAATTGGATAATACAATGAAATTTACGACAGACTGATAAGGCTGAGATTTGATGCCGGTTAGACGGTTTACCATGAGACACAACATTCCCCTCGCTGTACCTTATACGACTTATATAGGGTTGAACGGCTCCCGTCAACCAGCTTGATCTACTACTCTTTTCTTGATTCTCGATGCACAAATCACATGCTTCAATTATGTATATTCTACCAGAGGTTGACAAAATTATGTAACCAATATTTCACACGATTATATAAGTATTCGAGACACTTATACATATTTGTGTATAAGATATAGATATTATACTATGTGCCATAATACAACAACAATTGCGACTGCTAATAGTGATTGATGTCCCTGCGTACCAAGAGAGCCATTTTCCCTATTCCACAACTTTTCAATTACTCGCTTAACTCTCGTCTTTAATGCTATTGTTATTATTTTTGTTACTGCCGCTTGGAATCTYAACATTTCCAGTAATTTTTATTGCTAATGAAAATGCAAAGACAATACATACATACCTACAACTCTATATGTGTATGTTTGTATACGAAGCGGGTAGACAGCAGCCAGCAGTCGTAGGCAGCAATCGGGAATGCCAGCTGTCCGCAACACGCTTCTTGGCCATTTATCTTCATTTTCAGAGTTGCTTGTTTGATGTTAAGAAAAAAAGAAAAACAACCGCATTGCAGCAAAATGAAAAATCACAAACCGAATTCGTATAACAGAAATAAAAACGAGGCGGGTAGTCGGCGCAGACACAGCAGCAGCAGCAGCAGCAGCTTGGTCGCGAAGCGTCAGCAACGACAGCAAAGAAAATCAATTCAAATTGCAATGAAATGAAAACCAATAAACGGCGCGACTCGGTGACTTAATCGATTGACTATTGCTTGCCGSCATTGGCATTGCTAGTTGCAGTGGCAGTGGCAGTCGCAGGGGCTATAGCAACGGAAGTGGCATTCAGARCCAACGTCAGGATTTGGGTTGAACTTGTTCGTGTTATTCGCTGGCCATGTGCCATGTGGTGAAGATATGGTAGCTAGTYGGATTGCAACAGAGATTGAACTATTGCAACTAAATTACCCGTTAGGGAAGTTGTTAGTTTTAGTTTTCGTTTTAATGTTGCCATCGGCTCTTCTCGTAGGAGACGGCATTACCAAAAGGTTAAATTCACCAATAAGTTCAAGGTTACGCGTGGAATGATTCCACTCTCCACTCTCGAGCTACTGCTTAGGGATAGTACAATAAAGTCGTACATTGATGGCTCGAAAAGGTCGGATGATGGTTTGATGCAAGAGTCAAAGGACCACGCTCAAACTCTCCATACCTCTGGGAAGTTTTCCGAACTATTTTCAAGCAGAAGTCTTTGCCATAASTCGGTGCGAAGAGATCAACCTCCAACGCAACTATCAAAACGAACGTATAACCATACTTAGCGACAGTCAAGCGGAACTTAAAGCAATCTTTGTCTACGAGATCAAATCGCCACTAGCGCAGGAGTGTAGAAATAGGAGGCTAAATAGCCTATCTATCTATAACATAACCCTTCATCGCGGTGGGTACACATACCATAAAGGAGCGGCTCCGCAAGGAAGAAAGGGGAGATAGAGAGGGGTATTGGCAACAATTCTAAGTCATGCACTATGCCAAGTTGCTAAGCAGGTTTAAATATATAATCAATCTCCCTAGGGAAAAATCAGGGCCAAGAAGCACTTTATAACAGCAGCCTAGCTCCTTGTGCAAATTTCCGGTTTTACGTCAAGGAGCCTGAAGCTGCAGAACTCCTGTTAATTAATTACATAGCAGTCTGCAGCAGCAGGAAAAAGGACATTAAATCTCCAAATAGGGATCGCTGGCGCCTAGCTGTATATTCGAATTTATCAATATGGGGGCTGGGGCTATAAAGGTCGTTGCGACTTAGAGAAGACACAATAGACCTTAGGTCGCGATGCAACACTTATCTATTTGTATTATCTTATTAGTGGAGCTCATTTTAATGGATCTTATCGAACGATTTTCAAAAACAASCTTTTTTTAACTTCTAAGTGTCGAAAGTTTCAAAAGGCTTCGGGTAATATATGATATATTATATATCTTTGGCAGTGCGGTTTGCCGTACTTTAGCTCAGTTATAGTCAACTTTAGGAATGCGGTGAGGTTGTGTCGTTGTTAAGGTACAGTGCTCAGAGTCTCAGGGTAACATATCTCTAGACTTATAGTCTAAAAAATTGCTTGACTGAGCTTTTCGCTTATTTTATGATTAGAGTGGCTTAGGTACTTGGTCAAAGAGGTTTTGCAGAAAAGTGAAAAGCTGAAAAGCTTGTTAGGGTAGGTAATTCAGTCTCAATAACTGCAGTATTGGAAGGGCTATGAATCCCGTGAACTCCATTGTCATTGCTTGTATTTAGCCCGCCCACTGTCGTTAGGCATTATACCGTGTGGTCAAGCTTAGCCTTTAAGCTCTTCTGTCACGCCGTAAGTCCGGTTAATCCTTCTGTTTTCACTGCGTTGTCACTCTTTCCTCCTTGTCTCTTATCATTTTTTGTCGATAGCTGATAGCCAAGTACATAAGCTTTTCGACTGATCTCACAGAAGAGTGTAAATAACAGTCTAAGTGTGTTTCACACGAAATGCTTAAAGATCAGCCATTCAACCTAGTTTTCATCACATGAATTGTAGAAAAAATCAGAATCTTCCATAAATCCACATTTTATCATACCTTCAGCTCTCCTGAATTTTTTTTTTTTAATTTTAGACACAACGTATTCCTACAGGGTACATACCATTATGTATATGAATGCCGGCAATAGTCCATATTCGCGCGCTTGTATTGTGTATATTTAATTACCGGCATTCACTCGTMTATCGATTGCTTTTCCAATTCACCGAAGTCGTTGTTTTGCCAATTGCCGCAACAAGTTTTTGATTTTCTCTGCGCCTTTCACCACACCCCACTCGCTGCTCACTATTCCGCGGTTGGTTCCACAGTTATGCTTGGATTTCTTGAGTTGTTTTTCTCTCAGCTATTTCAATCGCTTATTTTGGCTTCTCTTCAAATTTAAATTATTATTTAGTGCTTGTGTAGGAATTTTCATTACACTGGTGCTCAGGTGTTGCATGCAACACATGTCGCAAATTGCATATGCTGTCCAGTTATTTCTATGTTTGCAATATGCCATGCTCCTGTACTCACACAGTGTTTTGGCGATAACGTTGTTGTTGCAACGAAAATTGTATAATAAATTTGTTTGGTGAATGTTTGCATAATTTAATTTTCTTCTTTGCCGCAAATTGAATTCAAACGGCAGAGCGGAAATGTTGCATCGCACTGTAGCAGTCCAAAAATAAGACAAGTGTGGGTATTTATGTAATTAAATTTAATTTTAGAATATGCTGGTGGACGTTATTACTAGTTAGTAAAGCAAGCGGAGATTTCGGCAGTGCTTTTTAATATATATTATGGAGCTTCTGTTAAATGCTGCTCTTCTCAGCACTGCACTCAATGTGACCCTACGGATACAATCGTTGTGATTTACATGAGTACCTGTCGTCGACGGTCTAACTTACGGGTTTTTTAAAGCACATTCCTTTTGCATGTATTATTTGGTTTCAATTGGTCGGGWGGTAGGGACACCTTTTCCACYTTGGTCGGGTTCGACGCTGATCTAACACCTCTGCCGTGTTCTGGGTCCGGCACCTGATCGCAATGTGATTTCACGCTGAGAGGAATTCAAAGAATATAGAACTATTTCTGACAAGATTATGCTGAAATTTCGAGGCAAGTCAAAAACTGCAGACATATTGCATATTGGGTAAATTCTACCTCCTGCCCGCTGCGGGATTCTCACGGAGAGTATGGATCACTCCACGATAGGTCATCAGTATTTCACTTCGATTGTGCTTCTATTTTCACCTAGTTAGAAAGTGTAAATACCTCTGCTGCTACATATGTAGAACGTAGGGCTCTTAAACGGCCACAGATATACAGTTATAAGCTACAGAGCCGACCATTTGCTACAGTTTTTTGTTGCCGAAATCCGAACAAGCGATATAACAATAACTTTTTAGTGCAAAATTTTTTTCGAAATTCGCAATTGGAAAGACCATTAGACGAGCCCTTAAACTCAAATATATTATGATTATTTTCTTAAAATATAGTAAAGTCTTAGAGGTATTTTAATTTGTGGTATATTCGCCTTATTTTTTACTACTCGACATTGGTAGCTTGTAATGATAATATATGAATATAAGATTTCTTTCTACGTACAGCTGTAAGCGAACTATTATTTTTCGGAAAGGTTGAAAGAATAGCTGGTACGATGAGGACTGTGCCGCAGTGGAGAGAAAGCAGAGCACATATGCAGATAAAAGAGAAAAAAGGTGAAATGCGTGACTATAAAGAGTATGACAAGCTGGCCGACTGGGCTAATGCTCGAAAATACTAAGAGCAGTTGCAGTGATTAAAGGAAGGTTATATGACCACACCATACTTCTGTAGGACCTATAGAAATGATTGCGATTGTGTCTGAGGTCCAGAGCATATTGATTTTATACACTTCTCCAGCCTGAATAGGTTCGTATAGCAATTACACTACAATAAAGCGGCCGCGGTCGATCAGTTGCTAGTTGAGCTACTCAAATACTGTGCATGCGTCATCTTCTTTGTTGAACATGGTCGGACGAAAGCATCCCCAAAGATTGGAATTTAAGTGTACTTTGCCCAATCCAGAAAAAGGGAGACCTAATAACCTGGGCCAACTACCGTGGGATAAGCCTCCCCAATATCGGATATAAAGTTCTACCGACCAAGCTTTAGGCCTGAAAAATCTGATCCGATATTCACCATGCGCCAAATTTTGAAAAAGATCCATGAGAACAGGATCGACACACACCAAATCTTAATCGTTTTCAAAGCTGACGAAATATCTTCTGTCATGATTTGGCTCCAACATCACTGTTAAGAATCATGACTTTGAAGTGGTAGATAATTTCGACTATCTTGGAACCAGCACAACGTTAGCCTCGAAATCCAACTATTTCCAACAGGTGCTACTTTGGACTGAGTACGCAATTGACAAACAAATACCAAAATATATAAGTCACTTATTATTAACGTCGCACTATATATGATCAGTCGACGTTATGAGTTTTAAAGAGAAAGGCTCTCYGGGTGATTTATGGTTATTTGCACACTGGCAATGACAAATAATGCATTCTGTGAAACGACGACATTGCCATAGTTCAGCGAATTAAGAGACAGCGGCCACGCTGGCTAGGTCATGTGGTCAGCATGGATGTTAACGCTTCAGCTCTGAGAGTATTAGACACAGTACTCGCCGGGGAAGCTGAGGAAGAGGAGGATCTCCACCCCGATGAAGACAACAGGTGGTAAAGGACCTGGCTACATTTGGAATCTCCAATAGCCGCCAAACAGCGAAAAGAAGAAACGACTGGCGCGCTATTGTAAACTCGGCTATAACCGAGTGAGCTGTGTCTACGCCTATAAAGAAGAAGAAGAATGCCTGAATATACCAAGTTTTGACTGAATTCTTGCAAGTGACACAGCCAAACAGACTAACTATTTCAACAACTAGAATCTAAAATAATTCCATTTTTTGATTCACTTGGAAAAAGGCTCAAATGCTACAAAAATGTATGCCAAGAAATCGGGTATGAAACCTATAAAACTGGAAACGACGTTAACTCTCGGTGGTAGAGAAGAAGAAAGAACTCTGCAGTGGAAATGACAAGACAAAGACAATTGCATGCTGTTTTCGGATAAGATCTCTTAAGCGGTTAAAGAGGAAGCCGAAAGTGGTTCCAACTAGTKGAGTTTAGTAGAAGTTTTGGCGAGATCACTAAAAGTATATCACTCGATCTCGTTCATGCTTGTTGCAGATTTCCCAAAATGATTGAGTGYCATGAAAATTTATAAAAGCGGTGCTGCAAGGCGCTCACCCCAACAATTCGCGTGCAAATCTCTTGCCAACTTCACCATTTTCCGAAAAAAAACAAAGAAAACAATTAGTGTTCTAATGCAATAATGAGTTTTTGATTAGTTGAGTTAACAGTTCGTCTAATCTTTTTACTTCCTATTCCGAGCGCTTTTGTTATTTTAGCGAACCACCACAATCACATTGCAGCAAACTTAATTCGTTGAGCTCATATTAAAACTTCGTGGCATTGCTTGAAGCTTTTGATACAATAGCCGATTACGCTATTTACGTTTGTGTCTTCCGTCAACGCTATCAAGTGGCCACATCTCACATACACACACGCAGATTAACAAGCATGCAACTTGATTGCCGCAGAGTGCCATGGCATGGAATAGTACTAAGCGTGTTGAGCGAAAGCAGTGCATTATATAACATACATATGCACATGCATTTGTATATATGTATGTACAGAAGTGTGTGTGCAGACTCCGCGGCGAATGACAGCTATAAAAATGTTTATTTTAAATTTGATGCGCAATGATGAAGTTCTTATCTGCAAACAACGCCACAAATTGCTTCCATCACACACTCATTTATATACTCATATTCTCATACATGCATACATGCAATACGTGTGAAGATCGTCTGTCATCCAATTGTTCATACAAATTGCGTCACTTTTGTGTCTTCCACACACATTCGCATGAGATAACATTTAATGSCTTTAGAACACTTCTGTCCGCTTGACGTGTGGCATGTTGTTGTCACAAACATATTATATATGGCTTGTGGCATGTGTGTGTTCTTAGAAGCAATGTGCAGTAGATTTTGTCTTTATAAGATTATTTTATACATATTTTCATCACGTTTTTACTGYTCATACATAAATTGCTCCGTCACAAATCGCTTTTTTCACACTGTTCGTTCGCTTTCGTCATTTTCTTCACTTAGTTGTAATAATAACTGCAACACTTGTAGATAAGGTTATTGCCTTGTTTTTAGTTAGTAAATGTATATGTGTGTTCAAAAAGAAAACAAACCTTATTGCCACCCAAATTACAATGGCCTTTTATGGTGCAAAGTAGGCGCACAGTGTTTCAGGGTGGATACAAACTTATTCATTTTAGAAGAAAAATTAATAGTTAATTAAAAAGGAGGAAAAGCGTTAAATTCAGTTGCACCTTAGCCTAGCTAGATAAGACAATTTACCGATTTTATATATACAAATAAAAAAAAACTTAAACAGGTGGAAACACTACTCTGAAATATTTTTTATATAAGCCTTATTAAACAACTACAGTTTTAAACTCATATTGTAATAATATAAACAACAAATTTGCAAATAGGTGGCAACCCTCTAAATAAGTTATTTTTAGCTATAATATTTCTTACTTAGACTATGTTATATGTATATAAGTAGGTATTGCTTTCTCTTACTAATATTTCAAATATTATAACACTTTTAAACAGGTGGCAAGCCTTTGCATTTTTAAATTTTCAAATACTTTACGAAAATTTTCAAAATACGAATTTAATCGAAAGACAATCTATTTGTCAAAAATATCCATTTTATTCTAAAAATTAGTCAAATGAAATTTTTCTAATAGGTGGTAACCTGTTTTTTAAATATTTCTGAGAAAATTTTTTCTGAAGCCTTATCCTAACGATACATCAAAACAGGTGGCAACACTACTCTAACATATTTTTTATATAAGCCTTATTAAACAACTACAGTTTTAAACTCATGTTGTAATAATATAAACAACAAATTTGCAAATAGGTGGCAACCCTCTAAATTAATTACTTTGAGCTATTTCTCACATTGACTATGTTTTATATTAGTAACTATGCCTTTCCTTATTAATATTTTTAATATTCTAACATTTTCAAACAGGTGGCAAAGTTTTGACTTTTTAAAATTTCATATATTAAACGAAAAGTTTCAAAATATTTACGACATAAACATTAAATTTATCATAACGAGCAACGATTGGCGCAGATTTTCATTTTGGAAAAAAAAAAGTTTGGTTTCCAGGGTCCGAAGTAGATAACGAAACGATATAAAGACATAACGTTAGGCCATGAGTGGTGAGATCGTAGCTACTGTTTCCTTATTAGCATAAAATTCAAAGAATCTAGACCACTTGGAATGAAAATAGGTTACAATTAAGCTATTACGTCCAGAGCAATACGGCCAGACCATGAAAAAGTTCAATAAAAATTTGTTCAAACTATTCGGAAAGTTGAAAGTGTTGAATTAACCTTCGGAAAGTAGTCGTTATTTTCATAATAGTGAGTTTTTGTAAAAATAACCACTAATCATTATAAAGTTAACACGAGCAACAACATTAGTGATAAACGACGATAACTATAGCTGTACAAGCTGTACATAGCAAATTTTAGTGGACCTTAACAGTGGCAATGGAAATTTATCTACCGTCTTTAACGCAAACACATGCCAGTTACGACATTATTCTTATCGTAACAAACCACGCTAAATTTGATTCAGCAACATCATCAGTAACAATGCTTACCGTTATTATTGTCACAATCGTTGTTATTGCTGGTGTGTTGCACAGAACAAACATTTTCAATCCTTCTCACGAYAGTGTAAAAATAGTTGAAATCAGATGATGACCCTGCTCATTCACYATATGATGATTCTGTTAAAATCTGCTAAAATCGGCATAAATCAATAAAAAAAACGTGTCGGAAACATAAATTTTACAACCGTGATCGTAAGAGAAGATGCTATTGGAGCGGCTGGCAATTACGCTCACATTAGGTGAAAATCTTGATTTCAACCAAATTCGGGCAATATCCTTACGAATCTATGTTACATTGCGAAAATGGGCGCAACCGAACTACCGCCACGCCTACTTCACATATTGCATAATTTTAGATTCCATATGATTTTTTCACTTTCCAGTACCTGGAACAAGCAACAATCAATGTAGCGAGATAAAACTTTGAGGTGTGCCAACTTATAAGCAAAAGTTGTTTAAATTAAAATAAAACTGTTGTAGCCCTCAGGGTACCGAATTTGTGGACTGTAATTTAGCACAGGCGACACGGTAGTGATTTAGCCAGAGGGCTAATAGTTTTGAAAAAATGATCGTAGCCATGCCCTCTGATAGATTTAATGTATATATTTTCTAGACAACTAAAGCTATAATATCCAAATTCGTTTAGCATAATTCCTATAAAATGTGATCCATTTCAAGGTTCCCTACCTTTTTAGAAAAAACAAAGAATCTTCAAATTTGATGAGGAGTGTTTATTATAATTCGAAAGAACATTTTAGGTATTTATTTTTTGAAGATTATCTTTCAGATGTTGACGGCGGCTATGTCTCAGATAGTCTATACATTGAGCCCAATTTTCGATGCCATGATCGAGCATCTCGACTGATAACTGGCGAATGACAAGGTTGATGTTTTGCTCCAGGGATTGAAACAAGTCTAACGGTGTGATCTCGGAAACGAATCGACCGGTCCAAAACATGAAAGTTTCAGCAGTATTCTCTCTATAAATCCGTTTATTTATGCGATGTGTGAAGTGTTGCGCCGACTTGTTGAAACCAAATGTCGTCGCGATCATGACCTCCAATTTSAGGCATCAAATAGTCGGTTATCTTTGCGCATAACGGTCGGTTACGTTCTCACCGCCATCATTTTTGAAGAATTATGGACCGATGATTCCACTGGCCCACAAATCACACCAAACTATTGTATTCTCTGAATAAAATGGCAGCTTTTAAATTTCTTCAGGTTGTTATTCGTCCCAAATTTTATTTAATTACATACCTATGTAGACAGAAATGGGGCTCTCGCAGAATATAATTTAGATCGAAAACRTCGGATCTCTTTGGAAGGTCGGCGGCTACAATTCTTGCCCGAACTGTATTTTGTACGCTTTCAATTGAAGATCCCGAAGTAAAATGGGTCAACACGTTCCGGTGTTGCGAATAGTACGCTCAGTATACCGATTATGTTGACCATAAGTTGACCAAAGCGCGCAGAGCACATTTTTTACAGAACATCAATTTTCGTAATAAAGTTGAACAATTTGTAAACGTTGTTCAGACGCACGTCTTCCATGATGAAATGACAAAAAGGACTGAACAAAAATAATATGATAGTTTAACACTATTCACCCGTGATCTGTCAAAAGAGGCTATTGAAACATATACTTGGATCATCCATAATAAAATTTTATCAGAACCGAATTCTCTGCAAAACAAAATTTTTCATTATCAATTTACGATGCTGTAAAAGTGAAGGTATACTGATATYCAACAACGCATTGAAATTAATGCGACTAATATTTGTTGATGTTGCATTGTTGCTTTTGGGAAATTAAAATGATTTTCTTGTACGCATTTATGTTACTGATTTATTGTGCCCTTTTTTGCTGTTCTTCTTCTGTATTATATGCATTCGTGTTTCTAATCACAAATCAGTGTTCTTTTTATTATCAGACGTGACATAAAATTTACATAGATATGCTTTTAAGACTCCCGTTAGAGGTATCACTAATCAACTTATTTTGTCTGAAGCTTTTGTCTTTCTACCCCGCTTTTTTACTCTGTGAAAGTTCTCAGTTGCTTTTACGAGTAGATTACATACCTGAAGAAACTCGATACAAATTTCATTTCAAACTGTTCCGAACCACTTGCAACCTCTTCACATTGGAATTCGAAGTTATATGGTGTTTTAAGTGTTTCATCGATTTGGTTGCTGCGTAGTTCCTATTTGTAAAGGGAAATTCGAACCATTCGATTTTTTGCTTTAACTCGTGCGACTTTCATGTTTTGAGTTTCTTTTTGTGTCCAGCTTTATTTTTATAACTGTAAAAATGATAATCTCCCTTTTGCTGGCGTTTCGACATCAGCTCGAACACTACTGATCCAAATTATCACAAAACTATCTGAAAACCGTATCTTTTTACTGCGGTTTTTGACAAAGAATCCATACAACAAATATTAACTGTTTTAAGCAGTCTGATTTAAATTCTCACAAAAGCCGCACTTCTACGCACCGGAATTGATCCGGATTTTATCCGGCCAAGCTTGGGCCCGGAGGAGTTCTTCTGCTGCGTTTGCGCCAAAAGGCTATATCCAAACTCCACCTCGGGTACAATACATGCAATGGATGAAGCCAACTTAATGCCTGCTCGTGACACACAGGGAGTRGAACACGAGACACTGGGCCGCTACTCCACCAGAGTGGCCAACAGAGGACCTCCATGGTCTATAGAAGTTGAAATATGCAGCATGATTCCCATTCTGAAAGAAACATTGTTGGCAACTTACAAGGCAAYCGATCGGCCGGTCCTTAACTACGCCGCACAAATGTGGTTGCCTGGATGCAGAGAAATGCAGACAAGGAAGGTAAAAACTAGCACCTGAACTATGAAAAGATACCTCGTGAATGCCTGCTGGGGTGCTTTCGCMCAAATAATCTGTGCAGTATGTCGACTAAATTTCGGACGCAACTAGCTTCCCAGTCAGTGGACCACCTTTTACAGTGGAACCAGTGGATGGCGTACATGGAGTCAAACCACTAACGATTGCAGACGAAGAGCTCGAGCTGTCGCGAGAAACGAGAATGACCCTTGCTCAGCTACGTTTTCGATACTGGAGTAGGTTGCACTCCTACTTATCTAGAATAGACCCTGACATATCTAATATATTTGTATGTCCAGCATGCAGTAAGTCCCCGATGACACTGGCAACATCTTCTGAGAACATTCTCCTTTTGGTCCCCGTCTAAACATCAGGTTTCCTGGGCGTACCGTTGCATGACATCGACGACAACTTATCTAATCCTTATCATTATAACGGAGATTAGATACTCGTTACAACAACAACAGCCGTCTGCTTCGAGATAATACAATGTTTGGACGTACAACTTGGAATGCATACTGATTTTGGAAATAATTGTAAGACTTCGCCAAGAATTGAGATGGTATTGCTTTTAAGGAAAAATATCTGGCCCGCAGTCACCACTAATTGTGATGTGGAAGKTTGCCTATACCGTTTTTCATAAAGATCCGTATTTTCGATCGGTAATTTTGACAATTACATATTATCTCATATCTCACTGTTATGAGACTGTTGACTTGACGCTAAAATCAGAGCACAGATCCAACTGATACCAAGTTTAAAAATCTCCTAAGCTAAGCCATCCTACCACATAATCGATCGTTTCACTCACTTCCGTTGGATGGAAGAAGTCAACATTTCTCTCTCTCTTTCYCTCTCTCTCTCATGACCCAAGTCGGCGAGGAAATCTAACATACCTATAWAAGTATAATACGCTTGAGGCAAGGTAACTATCCCAATTGCTTGAATTGAAAAACGGCAGTCACAATTTTACAGTCCGTTAGCACACACTGTGCGCTGCAACCGCCAATTGTTGGCCACCAATCCACCAGTTGTTGCTACTGTTCGCCGTTGCCGCTGGCGTTTTGCGGTGGTCGCTGCAAAGTGTCGACCTAAGTTGGATAATTTGAGTGTGAAATTCCAGTAATTTAATGTCGGCAAAAAAATAAAATTAAAGAAAATAGCTATAACAACAACAACAATAGCAAGYTTATAGACCAAAGSCTAGCGCAGCGGCATTACTTAGCTGCAACAGTAAATTGCTAAGCTTTCGCGTGGCTGCCGTTGACTAGTAAATTATCGGTGGTTATGGTTTTTGTTGTTGTTGGTTTGGCTATAAGCGGTTCTTGTAGTTGCTGTTGTTGTAGTTTWATTTGTTATCATTGTGTCGGTGCCGGTGCGTGGTTATGCCGTTGGAATGTGGGTATCATGGCCTTACCAGCCCACTCGTCAACCTCGACCTCTYTCCGCCCTCTCTTCGGCCTCTCTCAGCAATATCGYGTATGTATGTATGTGTTTGTGTGGCAATGGCTTTGTTGCCGGCAGCTTAATTTAATTATCACTGCTTTTGCTGTTGTCTACGAAAACTTTTGCACTCGCTTTGCCAATTTCGCATTTGTTGTTGTTGCTGTTGCTGCCTTCGTTGCAACCATTGTCTGTTTAATCAGCCAACGAACACAACTCTGCCACAACTTCGGCGCGCACATACTTGCACACACATACCATTTCACCGAACACTGTTGCCAGTCAGCCTCGTCCTTTCTCTTCCTGCTCCGCTTCGGCAGCGAGTCTTCACTTCGATTGTATTAATTTCTCAATTGCATATAACTTTATTGCCACCAGTGCACATAATTAGGTGTGTGTGTATAAGTGTTGGCAAGTTGGTGTGGTGAGCGTGTGTGTGTGTGTGTGTGCGTGTCTATGAATTTGTGTTGTGCGTCATAAAATTTACTGTCATTATAACAGTGCATTTAATTTGCTCAATTCATTAACGGTACTCCAATAAACGTGAGTCAAACGTTGTTGCCTCAGGTAACTTCATTGCTTCGTGGCACACTGCCACGTAAAAGGTGATAAAAACTACTATATAATTAATTGTTTTGTGGTTGTTGCGCTGTTATGTGAATTTTACAGTAATCGTCATCGTTTTCTTCTTCCGGTTGAGGTTCTTTAAGTGGTATGTGTATGTAGGTCATAGGGACATTGTTATGAACAAAAAATAAAGATTGTCTTTGGATTTGACTTGTCTCTTCAAGTTAAGTAGAAAACATTTCTGATATAAAGCTTGCAGCGCCTCATGGTGGGCATGGTAGCAGAAGTAAGGCAGATAACGAACTTGATGCTAAAAGTAGAAATATGAAGCAATACGTAATTTGAAGAAGAAAATTTCCTCTTGTTCCATCTAACTTGGACCATAGCTTTTTTCCACTTAAACCTCTGAAAAACTCTTTATTTGTACTCTACTATAAATCCTAATCAATTATTTCATATTCAAAACTGATTTAATAACTTTTCTAATAATTATATTTGCTATCACGTTTCACCTTCTCTTTCAAACCWKTTTSAGGTTTCGATGAAGCTAYTTGTGTCCGATATGCKTTTARTAAAAAGCCATTAAAGGTTTGGTGCTTGATGGATTCTAAGTGTTCTGCGTCGGATCCGTGATAGGGCTGGGCATTMACAGAGAAAATGGAAAATTATTTCCTTACTCCCTGCTATTTCGCAGCCTCGGCAGATTTTGTTGTAGGGCATACCCATTTTGGACGCATGTTCTCCAAATGGCCAGTGCCYTGTTATGGTAGCTTTTTGATCTATTCGATTCGGATATTCCATTCAAGAGATGTCATCAAGTTAAAAATATATGTATTAGAAAAAAGTCGCGGGTGGTTTCACAAGAAAACTGTAATGGCTTAACTACGATTTCTTAAGGCAACAAGTAAGGAAGGGCTAAGTTCGGGTATCACCGAACATTTTATACTCTCGCATGACAAGTTTCATCAAGATATCTCAATTTTTACTCAAGTTACAGCTTGCACGGACGGATAGACAGACATACTTATTTCAACTCTTCTCGTCACCCTGATCACTTTGGTATATGTAACCATATATCTGACGATATATACCGTTATTAGCAACTTTACTGCGAGAGTATAAAAATGATGCCCTCTGAATTACATGAAAACAACTGAGAGATTTAATGATATTTTCGGTGAAAAATTAGGTTAGGTTARGTTAGGCACTGAGTTCTTCGTGTTCGATATCAGGGACTTGAAAAGTTGTAGTTCGATCACGACAATTTTCCCACATGGAATATCTCAGCTCAAATACGGTATTTGTGTAAAGTGTTATTCCGCTATCATCATTGGTTCCTAATGTATATATTATACAGAGGAGGCATCAGATGGAATTCAAAATAACGTTATATTGGAAGAAGGCGTGGTTGTGAACCCATATTTCGTACATCATCAGGGTGTTAAGAAAATATTATACACCGAATTTCATTGAAATCGGTTGAGTAGTTCCTAAGATATGGTTCTTGGTCCATAAGTGGGCGACGCCACGCCCATTTTCAATTTTTAAAAAAAGGATGGATGCAACTTCCTTCTGCCATTTCTTCCGTMAAATTTAGTGTTTCTGACGTTTTTTGTTAGTCGGTTAACGCACTTTTAGTGATTTTCAACATAACCTTTGTATGGGAGGTGGGCGTGGTTATTATCCGATTTTTCCATTTTTGAACTGTATATGGGAATGCCTGAAGGAAACGACTCTATAGAGCTTGGTTGACATAGCTATAGTAGTTTCCTTATACACATCTAGATGTGTATAAAAAACAAGTATTGGGCCACGCCAACTTTTCCAAAAAAATTACGCCCCTCCCTTTGTGTTAAATTTCACTTTCAATATCTTTATTTATGGCTTAGTTATGACACTTTATAGGTTTTCGGTCTTCGAACTTAACCTTCTTATGGAGCCAAGAAATACGTGTACCAAATTTCATTATGATATCTCAATTTTTACTCAAGTTATAGTTTGTACGGACGGACGGACGGATTTGAACTCTACTCGTCACCCCGATCACTTTGATATACATAACCCTATATCTGACTCTTTTAGTTTTASGACTTACAAACAACCGTTATGTGAACAAAACTATAATACTCTCCTTGGTAACTTTGTTGCGAGAGTATAAAAACACAGTTTTTGTTGAAAGAGTYCACCGCTTCTCAATGGCCCATTAAAACAATATAATTGCGCTTCCATGACAGCKTTATACCAAGGCTGATGCCCAAGTAACATACTTCACCTTTTTGACAGGGTGCAGGCGTGGTCCTAGTCACCCAATGAAGAACTGACCGACCGGCTAGCTGTCACTTCGAGGTACCCTTCTGTTTGTTGAAGATTCCTTTAACCATGAGTGTAACATCATCTGAATAGGCTATCACCCGACACCCTCCTCCCTCGTGTACAACTAAGATCGCAGGTGAAGTTGACGGATAACTAGCTTRCCTTAGTGACCATTGCGCTACTCTGCCACTATAGTTTCGTCACAGAGAAGATAATATACTGTATAAATATAATGCTCTACTCTTTGGAAACTGTAATYTGTTGTCACATTATTCACTTTTTCTATGAGCTAGTATCTCCTAGTTAGCTTACTATTTTTGCATTAGTATAAAACCGTGAGAGACTTTCGTAAATATCGGTATAGGAACTGTAAAAGAAATAAGAAAGAGTGAGTTTAAAATCGATGACCTGATTGTTGTTGATGGAGATTGATATAGACCACAATCAAAAGTACCTCATTATATAGTATATGCGAATTGACTTTGGCAGCATTGCTCTGGTCATCGGTARTCGGTTCCATATTTTAGATAATTTTATGTTTGTTATGTTATTCCTTTTCCTTCTTAACTATTTTGTTCGAGTTCATTTGGAAAATAGCTATAGTCAGCGAGCAGAATTAAAGAGTTATGTTATGAGTCAAGAATATGAAGTTGTTGACAAGTTGTTGCCGGTGTTGTCACATCAACTTATTTATGCTTTTTACTTGTTCATTTTGCCACAGTTTAAAGCCAACTAAKGCCGTCATAGCGATCATGAAAAAAATAAATAAAAGCGGCTATATACTTGAGATAGCTCATTGGTGTCAGGCAGCCATTAACGGTAATTGAAAGCGATAGTGTTGGCTACATAACTCTTGAAAGCAGCTTGAATGAAATGCTGCGGCAGGCATACAAGAGAAATTGTGGCAAAGATACACCAATACCAGTACCGGGTTTGTCAGTAGGGATGACACGATTTCTAAGTATCGTCAAGCGTTGCTGAAAATTTGGGACTGTCTCAAACCAGAACCAGGCGGATTTTGTGAAAAGGATTTGAGCTTGCATGTGCATAAAATTGTTCTCACTCAAGAACTGAAGTCATAGAACTACAATAAACGTCGTGAATTCGCTCATTTAACGATAACAATATTTTAAAGAAATTCATCTTTTCCGATGAGGCTCACTTTCATCTGTGTGGTATTGCAAGAAGTTAGTTTTGAGAACATCTGGTTCCAAAAAGGCGGAACTATGTGCCACACAGCACGTGCAACAACCGAATTATTGCGATAAAGGTTTGGAGATTCGATTATTTCTTGGAAGTGTAAGCTTGAATGGCCACCAAGAAGTTCTGATTTAAGACCTTAGACTACTTCTCGTGAAGTTATTTGAAATTATAGGATTTTAGAAATAAACCAGACTCTCTTCCAGCGTTAGAAGTCAATATTGAAAGGGACGTGACTTAGTGAAAAAAGTACACGAAAATTGGGCTAATCGAATTCATTCCTGCAAAAGAAAGTCAAAGAGGTCATTTGAGTCATAATGTAATCAGAACTTAATCGATTGTACTTCGCGTTAAATGGAAAACATTTAACATTGTTTAACAATTATTGTGTTGTTTTAGCTTTAAGAAATCATATCACTCCTATTGACAAACCTTGTATATAAAGATGGCTGAACATGCTAACAATTTGTTATTTGCGTATTTGTTATTTATTGTTTTTTGCTTTACAATTATTAAATTGTCAACCATATGCATTTTTACAACAACATACTGACATTCAACACCATTTTTGGCTGTAATAAAGTGCATATTTGCAAATGCTTTTCATTTTCATTGCAATGCTGCAAGTGCAACATGGCATTTTAGCATAGACACGAACCCACATGCACAGAAACATATAAATGTAAACAAATGTACACATAACTGGATACATTTTCGCCCATTTACACACGAACAGGCTCGGCCAACGGCCTCGACGATTGGTTTAAAGCGTTATTTGCCAACACTATCGCTGCGCTTGGCCTCTTGGCMGCACTTAGCCCGACTTGACTTGGCTAAGTTTGAGTTGGTTCGCCTGGTCTAACCCAGTTGGCCTACCTGCCTCATCGTTACACTTGATGATATGTTATTATGGCAATTTTATCACATTGTGTTTGATGCTTGTTTTTGTAGCTGCTTTTCTTGTACCCCTCCAGCGGTTGCTGGTTGMCGTTGCTACTGAAATAGTTTGTGAGGCGTACATAGGAAAGTGTGTGAATGTATGTCTGTTGATGTGATTTGCTTGGCGTTGGTGTTAATAAGTGCTTGCAGCAAAATGAATGCGGGCTTCCAAAGAGTTWGGAGAACCTCTAGTTTTATAGATATAGATTTGAGGTTCGGGAGTTCTATTAGTAAAATCYTCGACCAAACATATTAAGAAAACATTAAGAGAACATAAACTRTAAGACTCTTTACAAATACAAAATATTCCTTACAAGAACTTCATTTCTATCATTCAATTTGTWTGACAATAGCATATAGATGTCATACATAGATCCGATCGGAACGATTTCTTCGAAAAATAGAACATTGTTTATAATGTCTGTCGGATATAGCGGCTCGCTGTTCTCTGCACTAGAAAAGTTAGTCAACCCACCAACAGTCGAYATAACATTGCAGTGGAAAGTTCTGTGGCAAAATTAGCTGTAAGATTGGCGGCCTTAGGTGAATCCGACAAAAGAACCTTAAAGCATAACTCGATAAGCAGTGGATAAAATAGACCAAATACCCTTGTGCTGTTGGAGATAAGTTGTCAAGTCACACTAATGAGAGTGGGGGTGGACGCTTGAGCATGTGACTTACTAGCKGGACTTACAACATTTAGATAGACGGATTTAGATCTCACGCGACCTTTCGAGYTTGTAGAATATTGCAGTACCTTTCAGGCGAAAGTTTTGTGGTAAGAAAAACGCTAGCAAGGCGGAAACAACATAAAGACCATATACTATGCATCAACAGCCAGGCGGTAATTAAGGCAATAATCTCACATTGTATTCCGTCTGAAAATAGACTTAGAAGCAGGGAGGCGGTCAACGTAGCGGCTGTTGGAAAACGATATTATATAGCTTAGTGCGTTCCAGCCCGTCTCAAAGGAGTTCCAGGAAGGCTGATGCGCTGTAATGTGCCATGTAAAAA